>NC_083636.1:34178958-34442130 GCF_963576545.1 Limanda limanda | reverse complement strand
TGCGTGTGGCAAATAATAACCGACCTCATCATGGTGAATAATCACAGAAACGCTTACTGGGATGTTAGTGTCGCATATTTGTCAGCTGTCGGGTTTTTTTGAGCAACCAGAGGATCATGTGAGTGTGTTTTGGCATCTGATGTGATGTTTGGCTCCCAATGGCATGCCGCTTTATCTGGAAACACACACACACACACACACACACAGACACACACAATACTACATGACATCGCAATCCCTGTTTGGTTCTGGCTTTGGTCGCTGGATTAGGGAGTCGGCCAAAACAGGTGACAGGTGACGTTCCCATGTCAACACTTCATGAGACCGACTTTAACTTGGGATTAACTCAATTGCAACAGCAAACAAAAGGTGAGTCATGTTACTGTAGCCTACTTGTCAGTTTTCTGCCGCAGTTCTCGAACCCCGTGTTTGCCGCACATGCCCGTCACGTCCCCACCGGTGGGAAGCTTCAGCTCGTGACAGCTGCTGTTCTTTGTTGAAGCGATTTGTGTTTTTTGGCACAAGTCATTATGATTTTCCAGACGTTTCCCCGGTGACATATTCAAACGGTTTTTTGAGGTTATTTTCAACCTGCAGATATGGGCTTTATAGTGTTGCTGCTCCATAAGGTGTCTTGTGTTACTTTTGAAAATATCACACTGATGGTTTAATTTTCTTTTATAGAGTTACGGCTGCTGTAGTCACTGGCCTCCAGCCTAATATGAGCTGTAGCAGTGGCTCGTGATTAAGTCGCTTTAATCATCTGCTTTGTTTGGGGTTCGGAGGACTGATGGAGCCACTGACAGAAGAGTCTCAGACTTCCTTGAATAAATCGGCCAGTGTTGTGTTGGGTTTGGCCTCGAATGACCATGTCCGGGAAAAAAATCCAGTGGATCAATTATTCCTACCAGCGGCTAAAACCTCTGCCGTCAACTTGAGTCAAACATTCGTGTGAGAAAAAACAAGTTAGTCGCTCGTCTTTATTCCGGTTCGTTCCGGTCTGGGAAGAGATGGCCTCTCCTCTCCTCGTCCTTCCAGGTCTGAGAGCTTCACGCGGAGCGGAGAGTCAGGTTACAATAAAAAGAAAGACAGGGAGACACAGTCAGCGAACCTGCCGCAGCCCGGCTTGTTATTGCAGGTGCTCAGGAGCAGACACATCTGTCAATTACCCCGAAGTAGCTGCACATGTGGAGCTGCAGTCACACATGAGCGGCCGCCTGTGCACGTTGGCATGCCAGGATACACCGATTAGGATTTAAGCATCAGAGGAAAGGTTCGGTGGATGAAATGCCTCCTCGGTTCATAGTATCCAATGAGTCAATCTGGAGTTTGGCCTTTTTTGGATACATGTGTATCATTACCTGCACTAAGGAGGTTATGCGATCACCCCTGTTCGTTTGTTCGTTGGTTTTTCAGCAAGATTTCTCAAAAACACCAGAACAGATTTCCTCGAAACCTGATGGAAGGATGTGGGGTGAGTCAAGGAAGGACTGATTACATTTAGATTTTGATAGGATTATCCCAGGGAATAATTCATGAATATTATAATTAGGCACATTTAGGGAACTGATATCTAAGAGGCTGAAATTAGTCGTCAGCTTTCTGCTGCTGTTTCGACTTGTACAATGAAACTAAATAGCAATATTATTGGTGCATTGACACAAATCAGATCGAATCAGGTATAAAGAGAAGAGAAATCCAAAATTATAATGCATACAATTAAACTATAGCAATATGTGCTGATGTAACTCATGAAAACAATGATATAGCTTATTGCTAAAAAGGAGAACTTATTTGGTTTAATAAAGTGCATTAAAAACACGTAAAGTGCTCCTGATTGTTAACATGGAGATAAATTAATACATTCAAGGTGTTTATTATTATCATGTTGGATGTCAATCAGGAAAATATACATGAATTTGAGTGAAGTTATTCGTTTTTTTGCTTGGATGAAACCCACAGTTGTTGTAAATTAGATTGCAGATAGATAGACATGTTAAACTCTGCACAATGGACATATTTGCATGTCCATTTAATCAGTCTCAGACAAGTGTCAGACAGACGTGAGAGACAGCGACCGGAGCAGAGCTGATCTCCGTCTGCCTGAGTGAGAAATGCTGCTGCGGCCACATCCCTCAACTGTCATCGCACATCAATCTCATCGCGTGCTGAAACTGTACAGAGAGGGTGATGAACATTCCCTGTCACTGCTTACGATCTATAGACTCTGAATAGAACCTCAGATTGATTCTTATCTGAGGGATTTTATCTTCACGTTAAAAACACATCTCAAGATGTAGTTTTGCAGGCTTAAACACCCATATATCCCAAGCACATCTCTGTTTTAGTGTTTTTGCACACTCCCTAACACTTTACGAGGTGTGTGCATGTGTGTGGGGGATTGTGCTCGCGTCTGTGTTCGCGAACAGCCGCTCCTTCTTCCTCTGCACCTGCACACTGTGACTACGAGCAGTGGTCTCGCACTCAAAGCACAAAAAAAAAACACTCCCTGGCAGGAAATTGACAGATAAGTGACTTCAACATGCCCACGTCTCTCGCTGCTCTACTGGTTTCCTGATTCTGGTTTGAGCTGAAAGTCCTGGTTTCAGACGCACATGCAGACGCTCAGTCACACAGCTCTTTTCTACAATTAAGAGCTTGTTTCTGGTCTGGACACAAAATGGTCAAGGTGCTCGGTGTTCCCCATCCTTTTTAAAAAGCCTGTGTGTTTATTTTGCTTTTTCGAAAGCTCTGCAAATTAAGCGGTAAGTAACCTTGGGTGGACTGTTCCATGGGAGCAGCAAGTGGGAGAGAGGGAAGGGGGGGGGGGGGGGGGGGGGAAAGAAGGGAGCTGAGAAAAAAACAAAAAAAAAACTCAAATGTGAAAACGACTGGAACTCCCATGGTTTTCAAAACAGAGCTCAAGATTTCATTACACATACCTGGACAGCTGAGGGCATGGAAAAACCTCTCCCTGTGTGCGCACATGTACACACACACACACTCACACACACACACACACACACACACACACACACACACACACACACACACACACACATATGTACACTCAACGGCAGGGTTGTTAAGAGGAATAATAAGAATAATGTTTAACTAAATAAAGCAGGGACGACTCCCGGCCAACAGAGCCAGAAGTGCAGTCATCAATCACAGACAGGAGGGCCGCCGTCCCGCTGACAGGCTCGGACAGAGAAGAGGCAGAGATTTGGCCGCTCTTTGTGTGTGGAGGGGCCGGTGGCGGCTCTGTTCCCAGACCTGATTATAGCTTCACGGGCAAAGCTCGGTTGGGGATTTGTCCAAGGCGCGTTCAGGTCTGACTGATGATGAGGCATCGCATCGAAACCAGTGTCAGCAAGGCAGTAAAGCTAATGTTCTTGTCAATAAGGCGGCCTGGCAGCATTCGTGTAGGTCACTTGCTCACTGTTGTTTTATTTGGTTTCTCGGTGCCGGTGTCAGCTGCAGATCATGAAAAACCATCTATGTGAGTGCATGGTGGGAATATTCTCATGGTGGCTCGACAGTCGACTGGTAACGGGTTTGACTGCAGGCAGTAAATTGGCCTAAACTAAGGAAAACATTGCAAAGGGAGACAGACGGACCTGAGGAGCCGAGCTGGAGTTTAGTCCCTTAAATTGAACCTTCACAGGGTTCAGAGGGACACGGGTGGATGGGGGGATGTAGGGATATAGGGATATAAGAAGGGGGTCGATCCTCTGGCAAAGACAAAACCCCCAAGGTTTCGGCTGTGAGATCTAACTTGGTCTGTGTAAACATGTCTGGAATGACACTCAGTGTGTGTGTGTGTGTGTGTATCAAGTGTGCACCATGTGAAGCCCGTGGAGTTTATGTATCTGAGAAAAGAACAGTTTTTTTCCTTTTTATGTGACATGACAAACATTTTCAGCCTCTTTCTGACATTTTGATAATAAATAAAACCTTTGTGTTCTAAACCTTCCTGTTTGGATTGGGCTGTTTGCTGAAATTTTAAAAGGGACATGCAGTAATTGAACTGCAACATGTAAAGACCGGCTGCAGGACTCAGTCCTCAGAACTGTGAAGCTGCTCCACCGCTGCTGCTGCTGCACAAAGAGCCGGTCACCTGTTTATTCAAAGCTCGACTCAGTACGCAGAACCCCAAACTGGAGAATCTGTTGTAATAACCATTGTTGTGAACTACCCTTTCTGGTCATTGCAACAAATTCAACGCTGGACTTCCTCATGCCAAGTGTGAAGCCAATAAGATCAACTCGAGAATCTGAATATCTGGAATCAATATTTAGATAGACGTGTGACCATGTAACTGATAATTCATGTTACAGATAACCAAAGGCTGAAGTTTCCTGCCACAATATGTCAGTTTGTCGTTAAAATTATATTGTATCATATAATATATTTTTTTTGCATGAACCTGATTGTGAAGGTCCAGCCCTTGAACCGCTCTGGAAATCGCTCTTTGATTTGATATGTTGCCATAGAAACCCGAGCAGGCTGCGTTTCTCTCATCACCCGGTGCACGCAGAGTTCATCATCGTCTCCGTGTTCCGCCGTCAATCTGAATCGACGTCTCACTGCGTCCAATCGTTTCTTCACCCCGCTGTCTGTCTGTATTAGGCTCAGAGTGACAGGACAGCTGCCTTATCTCGGTCGATGAGCACAAACACAAGGATTCGTGTGCCTTTGCAATGGATCTGGCATCACAAATTAACGTAACATGGCTTGTTTGACTGAGTACGCTGTCTCCCTGCTCCGGCGTCTGATCCTGACATCGGACCCAGAGAGGGGGAATCATCAAGAAGAAATCTGGCAGACCTTGATCACAAGGCGGTCCAGTGGGGGGGTGCAGGCAGGGTTAATGTTAGTGTGTGAAGAGGAAAGCGTGACACATTCATTTTTTTATTTCGTGACACAAATCTACAAAGCTTAGCATCCAGAGAGCGAATGTGCTCCGTCAGTGGGACAAGTGTAAAATTACCCTCGGTGGTAAATTGTCAATCAAATGCTGGTTCACAATTTCCTGTTTTGTAAGACAATGAACAAATTAACAGCTGTGACATCATCATCAAGGCCAACAACCAGAAATGACAGTCATAAACAAACCACGATGAGGCCACAAGTGCTGTTTCATGACTGTTTACATTCCTCATGGCAATAGTACCTGCTTGGCTTTGTTTTCGTCCTGCTTTGAGAAATGCATGAAGACCATTCACCGTGTCCTTGTGAGGACAGTTAGTCTCCACATTCACTCCTCCGCAGGCTGGAAAACACTTTGATCCTCCTTTCAAGGGATGGGAAATGTAAAAAGAGAACTTACAGTCGGTCATGAATCACTGGAAGACAAAGAGAAATAGATCACAAGCTCCTCAGCAGATCGGCAATCATGTGCCACGCTGTTATTGTGATCTCACTGATGAGCTTCTCCTTTGAGGTTAAAGACGAGGTCATCACTGAAGTCACAGGTCAAATCTAAAGCCTAAAGACCTCTGGGTGAAGCCTGGAGAGTTCTCTGGACTTTACCCACAGTCTGCCTTTCACATACAGACACATTCACACTGGTGTCAGCTCTTATCAACACAAACACTCCTGACATCTTCGTCCCTGTCTTCTACGTGTAAGACACCGGGAGATATTTTTTCTCTTCTTGTTTCTTCTTGTTTGTTTTTTTCATTTATGCATCTGGGGCATGTTTAGAAATGTCATCACCCCCCCAGGACAATATATCAGGAGGCCAGGTGGAGAGTGTCTCACTCTGACATTTGCGCTCATGCACCTCCTCCGGAGAAAATAGGGAGTTCAGTGCATGTCTGGAAGCAGCTTACAAGTAGGTTAGAAGTTAATCCTGCAGACTCTCAGCCATACTCAGCACTTGTACCGCTTTAGATTGTTATCACTCAAAACTAAAAACATTTCAAATAGCCAGTGTAGCTGAATGGTAAATTTAAGTCAAGGCCACTTTCCTCTCACAAACCTCCCTCTTCGCGTCTCCTTACACTTGTAGCGGACTTTATCGGTGAACCCCTTAATCCACCACAGCTGCTCCACTGTAAATACAATTAACCCTGGTAATTGTGTGATGTTGACTTTGGGTTTTGTGCACTTTCTCACTAACTGCCGGTAGCCCGTGCTCTCTGAGGGTGACATCATGGGTTTCAGGTTGCCCGCCGTGGCTCTGGTTCCCAGGGGGGTTTGGGGGGGAGCACAGACCCGGAGAGCAGATCCACATTGTGAATAGACAATCTCTCTCTCCCCTCCTTCGACTCACACACACACACACACACACACACACACACACACACACACACAAGCAGTGGACTGACCTCTCTGCCACCTCGATCCTGAGCTCAGAGTTTGTTATTGGCTTGGTTATGATGTGTTGACAGATGAGGCAGATGTGTGTTCCCAGCGTATAGATGGTTTTTCGGCGCTGCTCTCAAAGTTGAAAAGATCTGGAACGAGTTGAGTAAAGACAGTCGTGTTACTTCAAGGCAATCTGGTAGATGTTGGCGATACTTTAAAATCTGTGTTGTCAATTAAGGAACACTGGGACACTATGTTTTGTCTGGTGTGTGGGTGTGTTCTTTTTAAAGGGCATAGGGTGTAAAGCTATTCACATATGTTTTATGATGGGTTCCAAAGCTGCTTCCAGACATGCACTGAACCCCGGAGATTGTCCTGAAATGTTCTGTGAGGGCTGTAGGTGAGAACACAAATATCAGAGTCAGATGCTCCAGACATTTCCCGGACGTTTTCCTGTCGGCACTCTTGTCCGGAAATTGGCCGCCTGAGCCCATGTGAGACTACAGCAGGAAAATTCACAGGATGGACGCATAAGGGAAAAAATTCAAACAATTAAAATAACTCAGAATGATAAAGAGATGCCATAGACGTAGAAGACACCGTCTCCTCCTGCCACCTGCTTGCTCTACCAAGGTGCCACCGATTCCCTGAATGTTCCAGACATTTTCCTGTTGTCAGGGAACCATCTGACCCGGACAATATCCTGCGGCGTTCTTAATATGGTAAGGTCCAGAAAATGTCCTGACCCAGTTTCTACCATCATTTTCCTGAGTTCATGTCTGAAAACGTCTCATGAGTGACCTTTTGGTTCCTCTCAGACAGATGACATGCTTTTTGTGTATCTGCGTGCAAGATTTGGATTTTCTAAGACAAAGAAAATCAATCACACAGGCCAAATAAAACCCCATGTAGTTCTCTCTGGCCGGCATGTTTTTGAAAGTCACTTAAACTCTGAAGAACACGGTGATTCAGATCAGAACTCAGCACAAGGACAATGCCCACGTTTGTTTTGTGACCATTTAAAAAACCACAGAGGCAGAGAGGCAGGAATTCTCTGCTCAGGATCAGTTCCCTGTAACATTGGCAGTATTATTGAAAACATCAAGACCATGTAGCTCATTGTGGGTCGGTCTCATGAAGCTTTCCCAGGCAGTGCAGACCAACGCTCTCCGTTTACCTCAGCAAATGTCAGTCATTCTGTCAATCACCTGTTTTACTCATTTAGAATAACCTCAAATACGCAGTGTGGGCCAGCTCTCCTCTGTCCTGTTTTATTTTTCCACTGTCTGCATGGACACACCTGGAACACATACACACACACATTCACACACACACACACACGCACACACTGATCCAGAACTGAGGCACCTACAAGGAAGCACTAATTGCAAAAGCTCAATTCTGCTTGCTTTCTTCTGCCTGGTAGCTTTAAGGTGAAACGTGATGGATAGAAGCAGAAGGTTCATGTATTTGCTTGTCCTACAGCCAAACTGGAAGGTTTTGGAATCACCTGGCTTCACGAGGGTAAACTTTTAACACTTGAGGATTGTACACACTTAAAACCGAGGTCTGAAGGGAAGGATTTGTCCATAATCCTGTATTGATCCTCTCTAGACTGGCTGTCTGGTGGACTGACACTCTCCCATACCTACAGGCACATAGCCACCCTGGCTGCATGCCTCACCACATCTAACTTTAGAAGCAAACACAACCCCAGGCCAATTTGTAGCTGATTTAATGGCTTGTCCAGGAGTTTTTTTACGTCAGGGGCCAAGAAAGACAGAATTGCCCGTTTTGTTTTCCAGTTTAAATGTCAGACCCAGAAGTCGATGCGTTATTACCTTGTTGTTCACAAAGGTTGTGCATTGTGGATATTTTGCTCCTGCTGGCTAACACACAGCATCCATCTTTCCTGATTAAACTAAACTAGACTGTAGGGACACGCTGGAAAAGCTGCCAGCCAAGGTTCAGAGATGGGGAGTAATGAAGAAACTCGCGTCGGGTTTGTTTTGCTGTTTGTAAGTAAATCAAGGATGGATGGCAGATATTAATTAAAGCTGGCATCTGTAATGATTGTAATAGTTTTTAACTTCCTAAAGCAAGTTAGATTTACCATGATTGGACTTCAGCCAGTTAACAAACAAAAATACACAGCCATAGCAGAGCATCTACTTGTTTTATCTACTTATACTAAATCAAAGGCAGAGCTTAATTGCTTGAATAATAGTTAAATAAACGAATCCTAATCGAGGTAAAGGTTTAAAATAATACTGATATTGATTTGAAGTCATATTGCCCAGGACATACAGTCAGGATATCTCAGTCTCAGTCCCCTGACTCCCTGGAGCAGTCCTTTTAATAAGTGTAGAACAGTAAAACTACATTAGTAAACAGGTGGTCACAGATGAAATGGTAGAGTTAGCCTGTTTGTTTGAAGCACCTGTCTGTGGGACAGCAGTTAGCCCAAACCCTCCCCCATCAGTCAGTTGAAGGAACTCAGGCCTTGAAGACCAACTGGGGTTCACCACTGCTTCACAGGAGAAATGTATGGAGGGGGGGCATGAAGGGCTGTAGGTCTCACAGTACACAAAACTCAAATACATAACATCTGTGGAAAAAAGAGGAAAAAAGGTCAAACAAGAACTGAAGATGGATTAAAAAAATGTACCCGTGCTTTGCATCTCAGGATGTATCCGTCAGCAGAAGAAGAAAAGGTAGAGAAAGGTACAACGTGTGTGTGTGTGTGTGTGAGAGAGAGAGAGAGAGAGAGGGGGGACAATGGCTGGAGTGTGACTGCCTCAGCCAGCCGAAACGTGTGGTTGCATTCTCGCTTTGTTCCATGAGATCACAGTTGTGGCAGATGCAGGATTGGACTGGGAGCAGCTGTTTTGCGCCGCGTTCTCCAGTTACAGACGCTGGCACTGCCTTCCCTCTGGGGATGGGCAGAGGGGCACGCTGTCAAGTCTTAATAGTGTTTGTTCTCTGAGGGTGGGCACAAAGAGTCCTCAGACCCCCGCGGTACTCCAGCCAGTGCTCTTGGCATCGGAAGAGAGGGACCCGGCCGAAGGTGTTAAACAGAACGGGACTGGTGACAAGACGGAACACGCAGCTGGTCCCGCTCTCACAGGACCCGTGGCGCCATTAATAACGCTGACTGTGGCGGGCACAGCAAACTCAAAAGATGGTTGGAGAATACACTTATTCATTCTTCCTCATTGTCAAAGTCAGAGAATAAAAAAAATCACTTTTTGACAAACGCAGTGCACCCAGCTGCCCGACTGACTCTACTCATAAGTTCTCCAAGGTTGAGTGGAGGTTTTAGTGGCATCTAGTGGAGAGGTGGCAGACTGCAGCCAACTGAATCCTCCCCCTCTGCTCACCCCTCCTTGTGTGTAAGAGAAAACCCATGGTGGCCCTCAGGGTCACATAAAAACTTCTCTAGCAACAGTGTTTGGTTTGTGGACTTTGTGTAGTAAATATATTACTCCTTACTATTTGAGCTGCAACCATAAGTCAAATAATTGATTAGTAAATTGAAAAAAAATCCCAGACGTATTTGTTTTATTGTTTAAATCGTTTTTAAGCAAAAATCCCAAAGATTTGATAGTTTCAAGCCCTCAAAGAAATCTGGAAAGTTTCTAACATTATTGTAAATTTAATTACTTTACTGTTGTTGGCTAGTTGGACAAAACATGGCATTTTTTTGATGCCATCTTTTGCTTGAGGATATTGAGATGTTTCACTGTTTTCTGACATTTAAAAAATATTCAAGAAAGAATTAAAGTACATGGTGTTTACTTTTATTATGTCTGCTCAAAACTAAAAAAAAGCAGCATCTGTTGAATCTACAATAATGGAATCTCTGTTTAGCTCCAATGTAGTGCACTCATTTATTTTATTTTTTTTAAGTAACGTTTGTGCACAGATGTCTCATAACATTGTGAAACGCACGGTGAGAGCAGTAGATTTGGGAACAATCTAATGAGAAGAACAACTGCCAACAAGTTTCCAGTGTTAACAGCCAAACCCTGAGTCACGAGGGAAGAAAACAAACGAATACGATTATTTAGTGAAAATCCACACTTTTCCATGGAGTCACGTTCACACTCAGTGGGTTTAACAAGTGACTCGGAGCATCTGTTGTTGTGAGAGAAGTCGTGCATCTTGGCCTGAAGTGTTGACCACAATTATACTTTGTCTTTTGTATAGAAATTGAATTCTTACCAGGTCTGAACAGGACTGAACTTGAGTCCTGGTGGGTGAGTCATAGATTAATTGATCCCAGCCACTTTCTCTTTGCTGTTCCTAAGAAATATCATGAGTCAGCCCAGTTTCTCACAGCATATGTTTTTCCAACATGTCACATATGTCCCACAGGCCGACTGAAGAATGTAGATACATCACATGGTAAATAAATCAGAAGTCTCAAAAAAAGCAAAGCATTGGAATTCCTCAACTGCAACAACAAAGCAACAGACGTGAGACTGCGGAATTGTTGGTTTCAGAAAATGAGTATTATGTTAATTTAAAAAAGATGTTAAACTAATTTATATATCTTATTAACTATAGTATGGAAAATATGAATTTACCAATCATAGATTTTTCTTGGACTTAAGGTCAAAGGTCCATGTCCTGTGCTTATGAAAGCGATTTACTACAGGCCATTTATCAATAATTGATGTTCATTTTTTAAATAAACATTTAGAATGCTATTGTCGATTTTATTCTTTCAAATTCTTCACTAACATGTATGAGTATGGACGGGGAGGGATTCAAATGGACTCTTGACATGTCAAGGCTGCTAGTTCAGGCTAATATTGATGTTTGGGAGATTAAAAAAGATATGAAATTATATATCAGTTCAGTTAATTAAGACTCATTCGTTACAGTCAAATTATATTATATTGTATAATATTATATTTTGAAGAGGTCAAAGACTTACTGTCCCAGACAACATCAAAATGACCATGGACTTTGTTCTAATACAGTTTTGATATGTTTGGAGGCGTAGCTCCTGAAAACCTGCATCATTTTTATTTGGTGTTTTTGTACAAACTCTTATATCAATTCGAGAGACTAAAATTAGTTCTCCTTGGCAGTGGACCAGCTCACATGGATTACTGGTATTTATTACAACCCTCAAGTAATAAAAACCAGGACTAAAACCAAGAGATGTGTCAATTACAGACAATATGAGGAGAAAACTGCCACTTATCATACTTTGTCCTTAAAGCAGCTTTCTCTCTTACGCCGGCTCATGTTTTACAAACACGAGCCCGAATTCAGACGCGCCGTCTGTACGCTGGGATGTTAGCAGTGAAACCTGTGTGTGTGGTTGCGTCTGAAGATGCTCGGTCATGAGTCGGGCCGCCGGGTGTTGTCTTGCTCCCTGTCAGCAGTGTGGGGCTGGTGCCCGCGGTGATGTGCACTTACAGTAAGTGAAGGAGTGATGTTTCAGAGATGGATAGCGTTTCCAGTATTTATCGACTGCTGTGGGGCTGCGAGGGCCGGGATGACACTGCATTCAGATACATTAGCGGAGGAGGGAGTCTTGACGGCCTGTCAGAGGGAAAGAGGGGGTGGAGAAGTGTGGAGGGCAGCTGTTAAGACATCAGCAAGCTTATAGTCGGACGCAGGGGCATCGATCGCCCTCCGAGCCGTTTCCTGTGTTTTCATTTCTCTATCATGGGAAGAGAGCAAACAACAACGTCAGGGGGAAAAGCTCAGCTCCATATCTAATGGGCCCGATCTCCAGGGACGGAGATTTACATGCACCGGGATGCCTCATAATGTATGTCTGGGTGGCACTGAAGCTTTTACTGACGGAATGAGAGTGGTAATACTCACAATAAACTTTCTCGCAACACAATTATAATGTGCCCACAGTTTTATTGCCCAGGAGAGGGTTCATTTTTAACAATGTCTAAGGGCGTTCTCACACCTGGAAGTCTGAACCAGGGGCCTTATCTAGATTTTTATTTCATTGCCATTGTAATATCGTGGTATTCATTCCAGCATAACGGTCTTCAGGTTCAGTACTTGAATGCACCTTTTGTTCTGATCAGACAAGGTTGGTGTGAAACCCTTCTTAAAAAAACTTATTTTAAATAATACCAGCCCTTATTAGTTATATTTATATCACAGTCATTGTATCTATGGGAGCACTGCAGCTAATGTCACGTTGAGAAAAATGCTCAGCAGCTTAATCAGTGTTTTTCTCCGACTACACTTTATAAACCGACTTGAGAGTTTGAAATAAATCATTGTGTCTGGTTCTTGTCCAAAGCTCCTTGTAACTTTACACAGACTTGAACTTTTAATACAAACTATTGTCTCATGTGCCACTCGATGGTCCATCACCAAAAGCGTGTCTGTTGTTATTCCAACACCGAGGACATGAATACTTCAAATTATATCAGATTCATATTACAGGCTATTTTATTATGACTACATTCTTTTACCTCAAAAATAATAAATACTCCAATGCAGACACGCGTATTTTCATCTGCACTAAAGGAATGTTAAGTACTTTTTGTACGAATTAAATATACAAAACAAAAAGAGAATTTGTCATTTTGACATTTTGTTTCAAAGCTGTGAATTTCATTATGCAGCCAAATCGGATGTCAGTTTTCCAATATGTGTATTATGAGGAGCTAGATAAATGAGAAGGGAACGCAGACGGAGAATTGTAAACCAACTTGCTTTTTCTCGCTGAATTAAATGTTTATGTTGAGGCTCAAGCTGAGCTGTTGGCCTGTTTCTCTTAATTAGGAGAAAAGGTGCCTGATTGACAGATGAGCTCCGGGTCAGTCAGCCAACCAGAGAGGTTTCTCTGCCAAGCCCGCACGGCCTCTGGGTTTCCCATCAGCCCCAGGAGCAGATGGTTTTAACACTCGCTCAAATGCTCCTGTAGGAAAACAGGGAAGTCTCATCTGTTTTTGTTGAAGCTGAGGGATTAACATGCTGCAGCGTCTTGGCGCGGAAGCAGTTTACTAAAGGGAGATGGTAGATTGGTTATTGTTTCTATTGATTGATTGATCACTTATTGGATTTACTCTCTGGTTTTTGAACCTGCAGCCAATGTGCACGGGGTGAGGATTTGATTTTGCACTTCACTACACTTCACTTGACCTCAAAAATCTTCAAACTTGACTTTTGATCACTACAGCAATGCAGTGTTTCACTGAATTGCATTGCTGGGCTGTTTATATTTAAAAACAAATTATCTGCATGTAACTAGTAAATATCTGTGCTTAGCCTTAAAGCTTCAAAAAAGAAAAAGAGGATAAATAAGCCTTCACAAGGATCATTTTTTTACTTTTTCCCAAAAAGTTGAAAGTTTGAGGTGTAAGCCAAACTAGATGTGTGAAAGAAGCACAAAGTAATTATGTCCTTTCTAGTGTACAGACTTGGGATCAGACGAATCTCTGTGTTCCTGAAATTGCACTGTGATACCCAATTTGTACGACTGGTCATAGATGGAAAAACAATCCACCACAGCAAAAGGTCACTGGGCCTGATTCGCTCCAGCCTGGAATCTCACAGCTGCCAGATTCACCCGCAGCTATTGTGAGTCCTCGTCCGTCCAGAAAACCAACACCTCGTTTCATTTGCTCGTTTAGGCATTTACTTAATTGAATAAGTGACAGTCATGTGCTCAGGCAGGCAATTATGGTATCTGGAATCTTTTAATCTCAGTTCATCTTGACCCTTATCGTCAAGTGCAGGTTAATGCTGGTGTATTTCTGGAAATAAAAAAAACATTTCCTAGCATCTCTTTCTTAATTCCTCCTTCACATGGAACAAGTAGCTACAGAGATTAGGACAATTTTGCCATTAAAACAGTTTTGAGCGACCGCACGGTGAAGGAGCTGAGGTGTGTGCCGTATCACTGTCGCCTTCACACCGCTGACCAACACACAAAAGAGCTTTCAGCACCGGAGCCAAAGGAGGGGTGTGGGTGCACTCGGAAAGTATGCACAGAAGACTCCCTCCCTCCCTCCCCTGCTGCTCTCGCCCTGCTCTCTCAATCACTCCCCAACAAACACAGAGCAGGTAGTTTGACCAGAGGCAGCGGAGCAGCTCCTGCTATTGATTCCCTCTGAATTTGAAGTCGTAAAAACTAAATGTATCCAAACACCATTAATCACAATGGCCAGGGGCGTCTTTTTTTAAATGAACGGATTCTTCCTGCTGGGTGCATCTACATCTACGGCCACATAATTTGCCATTAAAAGCCCACCTGTCTGTGTCAACTAGTCCGTAGAGAGGTGCACAGATGGAGTCCAGGGAGCGTTCCAAGGGTTGGGTTGTGTACATTCCTTCATGCGTTGCTGTAGTCAGGGACAGGGAGCGAGGTGAAAAAGGATACAGTGTGCAGAAAGCTGTAAAGAATGATGTACAGACAAAGATATGCTGGCGGTACATGGAGCCAAACTTTCTTATTTCCACTCTCAACATATAACGCAGGTAGATACAGTGGAAACACTGTCCGTATGTCCATCAATAGCGATTTCGTTTCTGGAGCTAAATAGTTGTTTTTTTTTCCATAAACAAAGTGGTGCTTTTTGCTTTTTTTGTGCTTTTTTTTGCTTTTAGGCTTTCTCGAAATTAAATTATTTTTCTGTATTTCCATAGCAACGACATTTGACATCACACAGCGTTCTGAAAAGTGCGACAGAGAAGAAGCTGTTGCTCTCCTGCTCTGATGCCGGCCAAAGGCTCAACATTGAATAATTTAGATTGCAAAGAAAGTGAGAAACAAGCAGAAATTAATTGTATATTATGTCAAGAACTTTAATAATTCCCCAAATTGGGATCAATAATGTGCATCTATCTACTTCCATGAGGAAAACCCAGTTCAAGGGGGTGGTTTTTAATATTATCAGCTTCATTTTCCCTCCTGTTCCCTTCTCCTCTTGCTCCCTTGAAGAAGCACAGTGTTGTGGCAAAGTGCATTGCTTCTAGCTTTTGTCACAAAGAGAGAATTAAGAAGCCCTGAGTGACCACCCTGTTTGCTACGTGGCCACAGCTTCGTCACATCAGGCTCACACCTCCCGCCTCATATTGTTTTTGACAGTTTTGACACAAACCATGTCGTTCAAGCTGCTCTCTCTTCATGAAACACTTCCTGCAGCTCCGGTACGACATTCCTACACGCGCTCCGTGCACACACACAATTAGCACTTGTTAAAGAGCATGTGATATGGTAAATACACCAGTGTGTTTTTTCCCATGATTACAGCGTCCTGTGAACCTTACAGGAAGCTATAGTGCTCCGGGTGACTTACTCCAGTTCTGTCTGAGAGCTCTAAACCGACACAATGCATTGTCCTTTTTTCGTGTAAAAAAAAAAAAAAAAATAATAATCCTCTGTCTTTTTAACCGAAACTTAAAGGTCAAACTATTGTCTCTGCTCAGCCTCTGTCCCCTCGACACAAACGGACACACACGGACATTCCACTGAGTTCGTCCAGTTCTAGCAGCGTGACTAATTGGAGCGAGAGACAGGTGGAGGCACTCTCTGGTAATCGGTCTTGTTAGAGGACGGGGCGGCGGCTCACACTGCGATCTTTTTGTTTTTGCAGTGTGAACGGTGGAAGGAGGGCATGAACTTTTGACACACTCGCATATGGGGCCCCTTTTGTAGCCTGCCAGGCTTCGGTTATTGGAGGTAACGTCAAGGTACTTTGTGCAGCTCCATTAAAAAGACGTCGCTCTATGCATGTGCTGTGGAAAAGAAAAAAAGAAAGAAAAATTCATGCCACTTTTTCTCCAAAACTTATAAACATACAATACTTTGCCTTGCCCCTGGATTTTAATTCCCTTGCTGCATTTGTCCCTGCACGTCCCGGTGTGATCACTTATCCATAGGTCCACTTGTCCCTTTCGTTCACTTCCCTTCTCTGTGTGTCAGCGTGTGTGTGGTAACTAAGTACCCGCTCGGTAATGATGTGTCAGTGCGAGCATGTCCACCGTGTGCAGACATGTTGCAGTATAATGCAACCAGGCAGGTGTGAGGGTCACAGCCAGTTTGTGGGCCAGCGTTTTGACCCCCGCTGTCTGCTTTGTCTGACCGTCCGAGGAACCCCTTAATTAGACCCTTTGGTTTGCAGCGTGCACCCGACGCAGCCCAGCAGACACTCAGCAACAAGCCCTTCATTAAATGCTCCTGGTTGACTTGGCAAGAAGAGCCTCAGGTTCCCGATTTCTTGCTGCACAAAGGCCATGTTAAGAAAGTCTCCTGTAATTTTTCACTTTGAACTCAGAGCAAGTGTTTATACTTTACTTTTAATTGAGAAATGATTGCATAATCTCTAACAGAATTTGTGTATTGACCAAATTGCCATGGATGGATGGACACTATTCTAAACTGTATTTTCTTTCTCATTTTATTTTTTTTGATTTGCTGTGCTATTCTTCCTCTAAGGTAAACTATACTATTTTTACGTGATGTCGGAATAATTACAAAAAGTAGTTACCCACTGGGAAAATTCACGTGAGAGCCAACAACTTGGAAAGCTGGTGATAACATGAGTTGCTGACGTCTTCACATATAAACCTGACAACAGACTTTTTAGCCAATACATATGTTTTTATGATTCACGTGCATATTTATATATTTATATACCTGTCACACCTCTTCTTTCTTGTTTTGTTCTTCTGTACAATGCAAATATTGGAAAGAGTTGCCAAGGTGTTGGTTAAAAGCTCTAAACACATAAATACAACATATTTTGTTCACAGCATCTTTAAACCACATGTAGACAGAGTTCAGGAAATGGAACCTTCTGATGACTATGTGAATTCACAGTTTGTGCAACGTGCCTCTGGAAAAGCTGTCGTTAATCAAGCAACACACATCCGGTTTGAATACATTTTCATCGGCCAATTCACTGTATAGTTGACAAACTTGTAAAATATCGCTCTACACACTTTTTCTCCCCCAACACATTTGGTCCTAACAGCCCAGAATGATTAATTGTTGAATTACTCACTGGTGCACGGTGTTATTTCAACAAGATGTTGCCTGTGGTTTGTGCACGTCTGCAATGTGAGTACAGTCTATTATGCCAGAGTGGAGTGATCAAGTGGCCAGAAAATGAATGGGAGCAGAGCTGTGAAGGAATGAAGTGAAGTATGGCTCGCTGACAAAAAACAAGGAGACTCACTCCAGCAGGGATTCAAAGTGACTCGTCTTACTGACCTTCAACGGGAAAGAGGGAGAGAGGAAGGATTTCATTCTACTGTTTTTGGCCGATCCACGTTGTCGACGAGGTCCATGGAAAATCTGTGGGGCAGTTTGTTAACTCACGTCTGTCAGGGTTGTGTGACTGTGTTTGTGACCACTGTGCCCACGGGGGAAACCTGAGCCACAGGTGTGTTTGAGGTGCAGTCACCGGTTGGGCCACAGAAAAAGAAAAAAAAAGCCTGATGCCTTGTTGTAATCGCAGCCGCTCAGTTGGCGTCAGTGGTTAAATATAAAGAGATTACATTTTTGTCCCAGGTAATTTGATAAAGGTTCTAATTAAGAAGCTACATCGGTGGGTGGAAAAAACCGAGATATGCGGAAATCGGAGCTGGTCCTTTGCAGCTGACCTGAAACTTTAGCTTCAACTTTTGTTGTGATCAACCAGCTGGAGCTGTTAAGCTCAACAGAGTATGATGATGTAAAAAAAAAACGGATGAAAACAAAAAATGAATGAAACAGTCTTCACGACCCCCTCATAAAATAAAACTTTGTTGTGTCTGGGATTTGTGCCTGTAAAGTAAAACTTAGCATGTTTGGGCCCAAATTTAGACACAGTTGGTGACCATGGATCAAACGGCTTTAATAAGGTGGGAAAGGATGAGGTGTCGGAGTGATGGCGAGGGAGAGAGGAAGTCAGGCAGACGGGTGGATGGAATGACACTGTGACAGGTGGCTGTGTAGATTGGCGTGGTGTTGCAGGTGAGTGGGTTTGCGGTGTAGGACCTGGCGTCTCAGACACAGGAGACAGCAGGTGTAGCGAGGCGCCGGAGAAATAACATGAGAAATAACCTCAGCAGTATAAGAGAGTGGATGTGTTCCACTGTTGGGAGAGCAATCTGGAGATAGAGTGGAGGGAGAGCCGGGGGGTTGCCTGAGCTGAGTCCTGTGAGGTGGATACAGACGGATGCCCAGAAGCAAGGTGAGGTACACAGAGGGAGGAAAGGAGACAGGGAAAACACAGGGATACAGATGTGAAGCTGTTATCAGACGTGCAATGATCGTCATAGATTGTCCCAATGAGAGGCTCCGGGTTATCTGTGGACTTTCTCCGCCTGGCCTCCTAGTATATTGTCTGTAGAAAGTAAAAGAGTGAAAAATCGGGACATTAGCCAGATATCATATTCAAATAGTTGATGGTGGAACCTTAATAACCTAAATTACTCTCCTGATAATGTGCTTTATTTTTTATTTTTACTATAAGATTTTATAACCTTGATGATAAGGGAAGGATTCATTCTATATTCCTTGGTTTGAATTATTTATTTGATGCTATAAAAAGCTGTTTGAGTTTATGATTGACAGTTGAGACTGAGTCATGATTGGTCAGGAACAGTGGGACCTCAACACCACAACTCCACCCCCCCGATCGCTACTGAGCAGACTCTTTCTCCAAAGATGGCAGTGTTAGTATTAAGGATATTTTGGCCAGATTGTGGAAAGAATTGGACTCATATCGTGAGTTTATGTCAGCGCTAGCTTCACATGCTACCATGCTGGCTAATGCTACAGCCATGCTAATGCTACTGACACTGCAATGCTGCAATCAATATTGTTAACATAGCACAAGACAAGTTTACCTGTATGTCCCTGGTTAGTGTAAAGTTAAGAGTTTGCCACCTTATAAATTACAGGGCTTGACATTTTGAGTATCAAAATTGTTTTGACATTTACGACCTGATGCAGATCATCGCCTGTCGGGAAACTAGGAGGAAGCGACGGATTTAATTATTACCTGCACGCCATGATGTCTGTGCACGAATCAATGCAGTAAATCAAATGTGTTGACACGTCACGTTCTCACCTCGTTAAGAAGTTTACAAGGACTACCTCCTTCCATCTGACATGTTTAAGCATATATTCTTATAGGAGCACATCATTTTCTGTTTGAAACTCAAAACAAAGGAGTTTAAAGACCCCCACCCACCTCCCACCCCCGTGACCCTCCGAGACAGAACAGAGCCGATCATGTTTCTATGCTTTTCAATATCTCACTGCGTGGTCACATCATGACAGAGGAGGACAGTGAGACGGGGGCCGAGCGAGAGAATGAGACAGCGTGACAGACGGCGGGAGGGGAGGGAGGGGAGGGAGGGAGGGAGGGAGGGAGGGAGGGAGGGAGGAGAATCTTGCTGCGACAGCCTTTTCACCCTTTATGAATGACGTTTTTTTTTTCTTCCCCCTCAGCATTCCCCCGGCCACTTCAAAGTGTCAATCTCAGCAGAGCGACTTGGCCCTCGCTATTGTGTGAATCTTGAATATTCATCGGGGTCTTTCTTGTCCTCCAGGGCCGGAGACTCAGCTGGGGATCTGCTGGGATCTCATGATGTATTGCTGTCATATGTAACTGGTGGACACGGATTGACTCTGATGTCTGGTGTGACCATGGGTTAATTTATGATGGATGGATACTCTCCAGTAACTTTTAGGCGCAACTTTAGAAAATCCTTCAAACTCCTTTTTGATTGTGCATCTAGAGTTTAAAACAATCACACCATTATTAGCTTGTAAGATAAAGATTTTTTTCACAAAGCATTTTCCTGGCAATTTCTTGGCATATTGCCTCAACTATTTGTCAAGTGCACTCTTTGATTAATTTGCTGTTCTCCCCTTTGTATCTATCTATTCATTCCAGAAAGTCTCTCTATGTATGTTGCATATCTCGAGAAGTGTTGATTATATCGGCTTCACACTTGGCATGTGTTTTGTTAAGGGTTCCATTTGTTGGATTTGGGGAGATTTCTGTAGCAGCGGCAGCTCGGACTCAGCAACATAAGTGCAAATTGCAACCAGCATCACTGAAGGCAAACAGCTCATTCCAAACAGGCACCGTCTTCAATTCAACATCTTTGGACTATTGGAATCCGAGGATCACCCTGGGTTTTTGTTACTGAGATTGATTAATCTGTTAAACCTGACAAACCCATTATGAAAGTAATTAAAAAATAAAAGTTCTTAGTTCTGCTCCTGGTACAAAATTTACGATGAAATCCTTTCTTATAAATCACAGAAGAGAGGAAAAACAAACCCATGTGTTGCTGGATGATGAAGATGGTGGACCCCATTTGGTCGGGACAGCTGTGTTGCCACGGTAATCAACTGCTCTCCAGTGTTCTGTGACAGCAGTTTTAACGCTGCTCTGCCGAAAATCCTCCTAATTTCACAGAGCCGAGGGTCAGCTCGGCTCCGGCCGGAACATCGCTCACGATACGCATTCCTCCTCTGCCTGCGCTTAATGTCCTCATCTGTGTTCGGTCCAGGGCTTTTTGTTTCACAGGTTAACGGTGATTTCTCACAGTCATCCGTCCCGCTCCTCCTCTCTCCGAGCGATGAAAGCTGGGTTCACTCCGTCAAAAGTCCCCTCTGTGAAATAATAAACGTGGCTCGTTTTCATGGTGCATTGTATCACTGCTGCGAGTATTAATGTAAGGTCTCAATTACATAAGCAAAATGTTTGCTGCATGAAATGGAGACAGATTATTGCAAACAATCAAGCTAATTGATCGTCGAGCGCCGGAGGGCAAAACGCAGGGTGGGTGGGGACACACAGTCTGCAAAACAAATTGAAAATGATCCCACAGCTAAACACGTCTCCACGTCGGCCGCCCAGTCGGCCTCCCAGTCCGTCCCCAGTCAAAACTGAATGTTCACTGCGCCAAGAGGTCAGCGCCTGAAGTGCAGCACCATGGACGATAATGAATATTGTACTGATTCTCATTTCGAGTTGCAACAAACATGGTGGTTCCACCTCATGACGGAGGAGCTGACGGAGCGTTTTTTTGTCTCCGCATCAATCATCCTGTTCACGTGTGATGATAGATGAGGTTCGAACTAAATGGAGGGAGGGGAAGAAGAAAATGAAGAAGAAGAAGAAGAAGAAGAAGACTTTGACTTTTAAATAACTTTATTTAAGAGACATTGTCAAAATAGCTCTTAATTACTCAAATGTTGTGGAAAAGACAAAGGGATAAAAACATAATATAAAACCACACATCATACACCAACCCTAACATTTTAAAAACCAGAGCCTGGTTCTCCCCCAGTGAGCACAGGACCTGTCCCACCCCCCCACACAGCCCTGAAACCCTCCAAATTTTTAGTCAGTGTAAAATACGCATGTTCAATACTCAGCCGATCCGCCACCAAACCCCTCAGAAGAAGAAGAAAAAGAAGTAGAAGAAGACTTTGACTTTTAAATAACTTTATTAAAGACACATTGTCAAAATAGCTCTTAATTACTCAAATGTTGTGGAAAAGACAAAGGGATAAAAACATTATATAAACTCACACATCATTAGGGTTGGGTACCGAGAACCGGTTCCAATACAACCGGTACCTACCCAGACCGAAATGCAACGGAGATTTCGGTGCCTCATTTCGGTTCCTGAGCCAATTGGAGACTGAGGTCTCCGCTCGTCCCGCCTCCTCACACTTCCGCTCCTTCCTTCACGGGAAGCGGCGGAGCGGCTCCGGGTCGGCTTGGAAAGGCTCGGGGCGGGAGGAACGAAGACCACGCCGAGAAATGTTTCATAAAAGCGACCGCATTTTAGGGGGACGAAGGCGGGGGGCCGAAGCCCCCCTGCGACAGCCCCAGCCGCGGAGACACGGGGGTCTCCGCGTGATGGAAAGACCGTCAGTCTTCATTTGGCTCAGGCACCGAAGTCAGAGTCACGAGTCAGAGTGTGTGTGTTTTGTCTTTATTTTTATTTATATAAGTATAGTGTAAACTTTTGTAAACAGTTCGTATGTTATTCATAGTTTTAAGTTAAAAAGGGTTTTGTATTTATTTATATTTATAATCTACTTTAAACAGTTAATATATTTGGCAATAAAAAAAGCCTTTCTTAGTCAAGCATCGTTTTGTGCACTTTTTTGAAAAAAGTATTGGTTCAGGCACCGTTTAGGCACCGGTATCGTTTTAAAAGTATCGGTTAGGTACCGGTATCGGATAAAAACCAAACGATACCCATCCCTACACATCATACACCAACCCTAAAATTTTAAACCCAGGGACTGGTTCTCCCCCAGTGAGCACAGGACCTGTCCCACATCCCACACAGCCCTGAAACCCTCCAAATTGTTAGTCAGTGTAAAATACGCATGTTCAATACTCAGCCGAGCCGCCACCAAACCCCTCAGAAGAAGAAGAAGAAGAAGAAGAAGAAGAAGAAGAAGAAGAAGAAGAAGAAGAAGAAGGAGGGAAGTGAAGAGTTAATTCCACTAAGAGAACCGGTCTGCCCCACTTTTTCAATCCCTTTTATGCAGTGGAGTGACCCCCACCTACAGAGCCGCTCACTCGCCTGGACTACCCCCCCCCCTCTCATCCGTGTGGGCTGAGCGGGCCGTCTGAGAACACGGGGCGGCTCCGTGCTGTGCGTTTGATGGAGCGCAGAAGGGTGTGTGAGGTGCACTGACCCGTTCACACCGCTCCCCATGCACTCGTGCTCCAGAAAGAACCCGACTTGTTACGTGTAGCACACAGCGCTGCACAAATCAGGAGTGACAGCTATAGGGCTGGCGGAGCACTGCCGGGGAGAGGTGGCTTCTGGGAGCTGCTGTTCCCACCCAGTCAGATTTTTTACCGGGGGGGGACAGGTGTTGGGTGGAGAGGGCCCATTTGGCCTCGCGTTGTGTTTTTTTGGCCCTCCTCCGTCACTGCTTCAACACCACAGGAACTATTTCTCCATCTCTTACCAAACCTTACACGAGCGACTGCAGAAATCCGGTCATCTCGGAGATGTTTATGATTTCTGTAGGTGCTGCAGTGGACTTGATGTAATCTGTCTAATAGCTCCGTTAATCCTCTTAACTTGTAACCCATATAAATCTTTCACCATCGGAATGTGTCCCTATTGTTATCAGGTTTTTTTTTCTTCTCTCCTGTTGGTATTGCGTGTTTTGCATGTGTGTGTGTCTACGGGCTGGATTAGTGTGAAGTTGTAAAGTTGTGGTGGTGCCGGGAGGTGTGAGCTCTAATCACCTCTAATCACCTGACGTGCGATGGCCTGATCCCTGTTGTGTTTACACCCGTTCACACACAGGCTCACATGAGGAGCTGAAGGAGGTTCGGCCCATGTCTGAATCTTAATACCACACTCTTGGTTTCAGATTAATGCCCATGCAGGGTTCGCCATTCCCACAACACCTGTGTCTGCAGCTGTAGTCCCACACATGAAGCTTCAAGACAGGGTGGACATTTTGTGTAGACTTTGATTTCCCTGTGGTCGTAGTGGGGTCGGATTTGCGGTTCAAGGAGGCTGCTTGTGAGTTTGTGACTAATACTTTCATCCTTGCAATAAATCTAAAGTATGTAGAATTTGTCCCTTTTTACAAGGTGGTGTTAAAACCGTCGGAGCTCACACTGGTTTTACACTTGACCTATTTTCTTTCCTTTTTTCTTGTGTGTGTTGTGTATTTTGTTGTGGATTAGGATTAACATTCCATGTAGCAAATAGAATGGTACTTAGAGCAGATGCCTCCGCCAAGGCCCAACAGTCGCCTTCAATTCAATCATAAATATATATATTATATCCTCTAAACATGCTGGATTTTTCAAGATCACAAAATTATTCCCTGAAAATGTAAAAAAATAAGTTTAAAAAAAAGATGAAAGCTTAACCTCCTTGGTGGAGGAGAGAATACGAAAAAAAACAGGTTGGATGCAATAACTTATTTTCTAAACAAATCAAAAAAATTATGAATATTTATTTTCACCAACAATGAATTTTCTTTGGAGTATAACAAACAAAGTGAGAAGAAAAATAGGGATGGAAATAAAAGCTTGTACTGCAACATAGAGGAGAGCTAAGAGCAAAAGGTGAAAAAATACAATAAGATTAAATATATATATGAAGAAAAATTACGTATCCCGATCTTTTCACACCGAAGCTGAGCAGTGCTTGGACACACACACACACACACACACACACACACACACACACACACACGGTGTTGCTGAGCCAGGATGGATAACATGCATCGATTCGCTCGTGCCAAACATTAACACACCTCTTGTTCTGTGTTTTGTTTGGTTCTTTCTCGCAGTGCATCATTCCTCCCTGGGCGGGGACTCGCTCGGCCTTCGCAGGATTTCACACCAGATGGTCTCACCAGAGTAAATGTTCCTGTCCCCTGTGAGTTTATTCTCTTTAGATCTGATCGTGGTGCCCGAGTGTCCCTCTTGGCATGCTGTGTGTTTGTGTGCATGTGGCAACAGTTCACAAGGCTTCCACACCTCATTCAACCCCACACATCCATGGCCCTGGTTCACCCCCCCCCCCCCCCCTCCGCCTTTATCGTCTATTCTGCTCTCTGTGTTTGAGTGATGTGAGAATCTGTAGTGTGTATGTGTGTGTGTGTGTGAGAGAAAGAGAGGGAGGCTGTGTGTGGATTCAGATTCAGACTCAGCTGTTCCCTCTGTAGTGGAGCGGTCATAGAGAGGGCCGGACAAATAACACACTGAGAGGGCAACTGAGTAACACCCTCCTCCTCCTCCTCCTCCTCCCCCCCTTCTCCCCCCCCCCCCCCCCTCTCCTTCTCCCTCCATGTCTGTCTCTCCCAGGCTGTCAGTGTGGAGTAGTGCTGGAGGCTGCAGGGCGGCTGTGTGCTGTGTGAAGTTCCTGCGAGTGCAGCGGAGTGGCAGTCGCTCACAGAGACAGACTTCTCAGAAGGAGGAGAAGACTGGCACGCTTTTTTTTCACAGGAGGATATAGATATATATATATGTATATATTTATGTATATATATATATAAATTAAAAAAGAAAAAACGCAGTCTCACACCTTTGCTGCCCTGCACGGTTGCGTCGGTTGTGGCAGCACCTCTGGGATTGGAAGGAGGCGGGCTGCTCCTGCTGCTGCTGCTGCTGCTGGTGCTGGTGGTGCTGGTGGTGCTGCTGCTGGTGGCGTGATGGTGGCGGCAGCGTGGTCACCCCGGGAGCGGGTCTGGCAGGCTGTTCTCCTGGTGACTGGACTGGCATCTCTGAGCCGTGGGTCTGATGGTGAGTACCGTGCTGGACTGTGTGTGTTTCGATGCTTGTACTGTGGTCACTGTGAGACTGATGAAGCTGAGGCCTCCTTGTGATTGTTTGTCCTTTCTTGGCTAAACTGTGTATGATAATTCTCCAAACAGCAAGATGAGGCGATTGAATCTGTTTATTTTTTATTTTGGTATTTTGCTTCTCAGATCTCTCTATTTAAGCCTAAAGTTGGGAGGTTTTCTTCATTTTGTTGTTAG
Source organism: Limanda limanda (assembly GCF_963576545.1). Classification (NCBI taxonomy): domain Eukaryota; kingdom Metazoa; phylum Chordata; class Actinopteri; order Pleuronectiformes; family Pleuronectidae; genus Limanda; species Limanda limanda. The sequence goes on along the minus strand of NC_083636.1, from coordinate 34,416,329 downwards.
TCAGGTGACAGGTTGGTTTGCTCTTGCTGGGATCTTGTCTATTTCTTGCCCTGTGGTATTTATGATGAGCAAAACGCTATAATCACCTCAGGGCCACCCTGAGACCGGGCGTGCATTCATCTGCCCCAACTCCCCCGTGACACCCCCACCAAACCCCTCCGCTCGTGTTTTGAATTGTTTGAAGATGTCCAAGATGGGCAGCCAGTTGTCTTTTTACGATGAATGCCGACAGTGTCGCGGTGCCCCCCCCCCCCCCCCTGTCAGGTTGTGAGGGTCGGCGAGCTCCCAACCTCCCTGAAGATGACACTCGTGCATTTGTTGTTTCTGGTCAGAAAAAGTAGTTGATGGAATAATGTTGTCACTCTGCTTTTGGCTCTTTCTGTTGTTTCTATGTACACATATTAAAATGGCTCAATTGTCTTCACACTTCAATTTACCCGTTTACAAAATATTTATCATTATTTGTCTTATGTGATACCAAAGAGAATATCCTTTGGTACTGGACTCTTCATTTGTTAATATCCCATCAGGCTTCTTTCTTTTTTTCACAATTTTTACCCACTCACACACACAGTGAGTGTGTGGTGTGTATATACATAATGCAAATGATGTTCTGGAAAATTTCAGCTAACACTTACTGGATTTCCCTTTAAATGATTAATGGTGTGTCGATTCTTTAAGGACCTATTTGTGCTCTTCTAGTCTCTTCTAGAAGAACTCAGGGTGTGTGGCGCACAGTGTGAACGTGCACGTCATGTGTGTTTGCATTTGATCAAACTGCTGAAAAAATGCAAAAAAGTTCTTACATCCAATCTACACCAGAGCGAATTAAACAATGATCTGATTAGGAAAAAGCCGCTAAATAAAATAAACTTCACGCCGAAAACACAAATGGCTTTTGATCATAATCCGGCCACAAAGAAATTCTTGACCGAAACTGTGTCAAAAGTAAAGAGCAGCTGTGAAATCCCTTCCTGACTGAGGGGCTCAGAGCTCGCTGCAACTTTCACACTTGGTCATGAAATACCCCGGCCGCTAGATGAATGTTTCTTCAGAGAATTTCCTTTACACGTATCTGTGCGGACTGAGCGAGGTGTTTAATTTCTCATCCAATATTAGTCCAGAGGGTTTGACCGTTGGCAGGGATGTGGGAAGATGGAGTGAAATTCAGACGGAGGAGTTGCTCTGACATTTCGTTCTTCCAACTGTCTGACTCTGAGCTGAAGAGAGGCCAAAGTCTCTGCTGGCTCCTGTCACTGCAGGACTGAAGAATAGGAGGTGAGATGAAGCTGTGAGCGCTCTCGGACAGATCTCCTTCTACAAAGACTTTCCAGCATTGTTGGAAATGCTCGGTCAATGATTCAACCACCAGTTGCCTTTTCTGTTTCTCCTGCGATCTGATCTTTGAAAGGTCGCTCGCAACGAGTAAAACATGTGGGAGGTTGCTCGTAAATCTTAGTGGCCCGCTCGGTTTGCCACCTGTTTCGAGCTGGTGAGGTTCACAGGGAATAGATTGACCCACAGCCTTGTTCCTTTAGTCACAGACCATTCAAAACAAATCAGTCCAGTTATATATATATTTATAACAGTTACAACTTTATTATTTATATATTGGTTATGGCTAATTCCCGCCATCAAACATTTGGATTGGCTGTCTCATGTTTGTACCATAAAACCACGGAGTGACCCTGAAAACCCAGCATGCCTGTGGCATAACAGAAACCTATCTTTACACAGTAATTAATCTTTTTAGGTTTTGTGAGAACAAATGATGCCACCTCAATATCACTATCTACTTATAATGAAAAAATTAATGATGTCAAATGTGGAGAATTCAAAGAACAATCATAAAACCGCCCCCCTGGTCTCTCCTAGACTTTCTGAAGGGTTATTATCCAAGTGTTTTCATTCAGAGCAATCTCCAAATACCTGAAAATGTCAGTGTGTCTCTGTTGGAACGTTCAGAGGATGTTCTGTCTTTATCAACAGCCGTTTCTTTTCAGTTGCTTCAGTTGAGCTAAAACTATACTTCTAATAATGCTTTGTCGTATGCATTTTGGATAATTTGTATGTTCTTTAGAGGTTATTTTATTGGTACTTTAAATGAAATGTGCTTTATTTTAGAATATAAGTTAGAATATGGGAATAATTTAAATTGAGCTCCAAATCTTTCGGATTTTAAAAGGAGATGTGACGTATTTGGGCTCCTCGTTGGTGGTTGATGTGATTAACATTGTGTTTTATTTTATCTTTATTTAATCAGGTGGTCTCATCGAGATTTATAATCTCTTTTTCAAAGGAAACCAGAGAACACAGGCATTCACAATCAGTAAAGTTGAAACAGTTATAAAATAAAAGCAACACAACAAGGACGTAATGCCTGAACCCAGTTCTGCCAACGTTAGTGTGACTGTAGGGGATCTGAGGTGATGAATTGATGAACTTCTGGATTGTGTATGATACTAACTAGCTTTAGATGAGAGAAGAGAGGTGAGGTAGTTTGGAAGCTTCTACACAGCTTTACAAATAACTGTGACTGTTTCTTCTTCACTGTAAATACCTCCATTATTATTCCTGGTTGCAAGAAACCTATTTATCCGCATACTTCCAGTTTGCAGGAATACACAGAAAGAGTTTTGTACCTCACACTCTTTGAACCACATCTGTTGAGTGTTGTGGAATAAGGGCAGGGTCGTGTGAGTGTGGTGTCGCGGTGGAGCAGCGGTACAAAGCGGCAGCAGCCCGGGCTCCTCCAGCCCTCTGTGCACTGCTTCCTGTCAGGATGTGGATACGGTTCCTCGACACAGAATCTGATCCCCAGGCAGATGTGCTGCTCCATTGGTCAGGCCTGAGAGCATTTGGCCCCCGTGTCTGTGTGCGTTTGTGCAATAGTTGTGTTTGTGTGCACCGCATGAGTGCATCTGCCTGGTGAGCTTTGGGAGATCAGAGGGAGAAATAAAGTAGAGTGCAAATGTTGTCTAGTTCCAGTATCTGCCTTTCTGTGGCAAAGGAAGGAAAAGTTCAATGTTTTAGGGGAAATGAGCTCATGCGTGTTCTCGCTGCCAGTTATTGTAGATGAGAAGATTGTAAAATAATGTGTTTATTAGTGAACTTACGAGAGGTGGAGTTTGTTGTGTTTGCTGTTGAATCCATTATCTGCCGCTCATATTACAATACCAGAGTGGTATTGATCATCTCCTCTAAACCTTTTGTGCGAATAAACGTCAAACTTTTTTCCTTTTGCAACTTAAGATTTTGTTGTCGAGTGCAAGCGATTCTTAAAAGTCAGCTTGCACGTTTCCCAGAGACCTTGAACGACCTTGAGTCAAAACAGGAGCTCCGATCCTCCGAGTAACATCGGGACATATTGTGCTCTCCCAACGTGTCTGTAATGGAGCCCTGCATTACTGTGTGGCTTGTGGCTTTTTTCCAGTAAATCCAGACCACATGCATTGATAGTGGAGCAGTGAGATGCATTGGTGGGAAATGTAGTGGGGAAACAAAACAAAAAATCTCTCTCTGACAAGTGCAGATTTCAAGTGCAAAGGAGTAAAATAAGAGAAGAGTGCATTTAGACAGTTTGTTGGAAAAAGAGGAGAAACACATGCACACGGTCACGCGTTGATCGAAAGCCTTTGGTTTTATAGCAAGCCAGCTTCTACACCTGTTGTGTGTCCATCAGTGTGTGTATCAGAAGACATGTACAGAGAATTATCCAGCCGTGCTTTCTCTAGAATAATACCATGCATGTGTTGTAGTGTATTAAACGTGGATTTAACAGATTCACACATGAATTTCACATCTACAAATGTCCCAGAGAAGTGTTTACTGTTTTGAATGGAAATCAATGTGTGTGTATGTACTTTCACAACCAATGGTTCAGAGAATTATCCTCCTCAATCATTGTTTTCATTACTTCACTTTCAAGATCATTCATTCCCAAGCTTCTCTGTGACATGTCACAACACTACGAGTAAATCTCTGTACACGAAACCTTTTTCCTCTGTGACAGAAGCGTGCGTGTGTTACTCTCTGTTCTCGTCATTTCTTGATGTAAAGCAAACGTCGGGTTGTCTCCGTCTGCGTATGTGTCTGTCTGAGTTGGAGTATTTTGTTGTGGATATAGCAGCTCTCTGCTGTATTCGCACCCGTGTGTAACGTTTTCTCTGTGACAGTGGTGCTGGTTTTTCCTCAGCCCGGCCCTGGAGAACCGTGTGGAGCTGCTGCAGATACAGGCCTTCCCTCTGTGAATGTGTTGTGTTGTTTTGTTTTTTGCCGCGGGTGGTGGGAGCCTCGGAGTGACCATCTCATTCCTCCACAAAGAGGCGGCCTGGTCACGCCTGGTAAACGCAGAACAGGTTGCTGGAAGCGGACGAGCCGATGTCGGTGCGGCAGCGGCGATGGAGGAGCGAGAGAGGAATGCGCCCCTCAGACACATTCTTGCGCCCGTGCATGTGCACATGTGCGAGTGGTTGGTGTGGCAGGGGCCTTTGAAGCATGTAGGGGGTTAAGAGGGATGATGGTGGGGTGGCAGGGTGGAGGAGGATGTATGGCCCCTCTGCAGGTTGGTTGCGACCCCTCCGGGGTCAGAGTGCGCTCGGGAGACACCGGGGAAGATGTCTCCTTTGAGGGAGTGATTTATCACGGCCACCTGGAGGAACTTATCTCCCTTCTCTCTCATGTCTGCCCGTGATAAAGAGTCTGTGTGAACGTCTCGGCTCAGAGATTAAATAGTGTGAAATCGGGGCTTGTGAAACAACTGTGTTAATCGGAACATTTTAAACAATTTTTTTTCCAGTTTGATGGTAATGAAATCCCCCTGTCACCGTTTCTCTCTAATCTCATTACGGCAGTGATTCCATCTTGCATTGATTTCCATTTATCTCCTGATGGAAAAATAAAAGCCATTATTAAAACAGTGTTTTTATTGATCGCCTGCGTCTTTCCAGTGAAGCACAACTTTAGTTTCATTCAAATGAGGCTTCACGCACATCTATGCCCTGAAATTCCCAACACTTGACTCATCACTGTCTGTGCTGTGGAGTGACCAGATACTGTCAAACATCTCCTCTCCCTCTTCCTCCCTTTTGCTGATGGTGACAAGCTCTGCAAGTTCAGTTAAAAGTTTTTTTAATGTAACTTTTAAGCGTGTGTGTGTGTTTGTAGTATTGTGTCAGCATGTAATACACTGATTCTCAGTGTGTGTGTGTGTGTTATAGGTTGAGAAGCAGCCTGTGGAATGTGTGGGGGATGCAGATCAGATTTCGGGGTGACCTTGAGTGTGCCCTGTAGCTGACACAGCAAGTCTGTTTGGTGTGTGTGTCTGTGTAAGTTAGACAAAGAGACAGGGAAAACAAAGTGTGTACAATAATATGTACAAGTGTGTGACAGATAATGTAGTCGTGTGATGTATTTATAATGATAAAAATTATTTTTCTTACATCCCCACAGTATTAATTGAGGTATACTGGCTGTATTAGGTCTTTATTGGTTCTTATTAATGTGGTGAAGAAAAACTCAGATCTGTTAAAACCAAAAAACAAAGATGGCCGTTCCCTCAAGACTCCCGCTCACTGTTCATCCTTCAGCCTCTTTAATAGTCTGTTGAACACAGTGAGTCTGTAGTCAACCTGCTTTTATAAACCAAGCATGACAAACTCAATCCAGACACAGCACAGTCTCGATGTCAGAGAGAGAAGACCACAAACTGTGCATTCACAACTCTATTCATCTACAGACATTTTTAAAATAGTTTTTGCTACTGTATGTGGAAGTTGGGCACTAAGCAAATAACCCAAAACATATTTTTCGGGGTTGTAGTTTTATGTTATAATAATAGATAAAGTTATTTTGCTCCGGAAGAGTTTCTTTTGTAGTTGTAGTTTGAGTTTAAAACCAGCGTGCCGTCTCCACTGCTCTGCAAACGTGTGACACTTTTGCAAATCTTTGCGTTGGAGGTAGATATTAAATACGTGAGATATTAATACATTTGTTAGTTTGACCATTCGCAGTACACTCGGATGCTGCATCAGGGTAGAACCTATTCAAATGTTGGTGCAAATCCACATCAGAGGTCGGACGCAGGAGTAGGGTTAGTTTTATTTTCACTTTCTTTAACTTTTTGTGAGAAATTGGCATTTTTCAACATTTTCCTTGATCTCATTGGAAGACGAAGGCAGTACTTCTGACAGATTTGAGTTTTCAGTGTGACGTCTCTATGAGGCTGTAGCTCATATGCCCGGTCTTCTCCTGCTGTGATCCCTGAAGCTGGATCCTCTGTCTCCTCACATCAGGTTTTCCTCTTACGCTTCTCTCTTCTCTCTGAGCTGACCTGCATCTGTCTTTCTCGCTGCCTTTGAAAAAGAAAAACCAAATAGAGCCGAGCTGATTCGGACGGAGTGTATCTGAGAGACTGACGAGTCCATGTAACATTCCTGCCTTGTGTTTTTTTAGGCACACTTGCAGAGCAGATGTGATAGACGAACCAAGGCCGCTGTGAGGGAGGATCAGAACACCTCCACAAACTTCCCCTCTCACAGAGACAGCCGTAGATTAGGCTGGAAGGACACGGAGTACCACTTAAAGAATAGACAGTCTGTGTTCAACACCTTTGATTCAGCGTTTTGATCGCAGCTGGAGATTTGTGTGTGTTCCTTTTTCCAATGGCTAGCTGCATAAACAGCTTAGGTCAACTTCTAAATGCTATAATGAAACCCCAAACTTGCCTTTTTATATGATAAAGGATATGATTTGAGTGAAATCAGTAGCCGATGCCAATGGGGGAGTATTTACACCTCAACGCTGCAGTAAACAAATGCCAGCCTGAAAAAAAAGGAGCATCTCACAGCCAGGGATTGTTGTGATGTCACAAACCTAAGAAACCAATCCTGTCAGCTTGTGGGTGGGGCCCCCTACAGGTGGAGCTGTGAGAGTGAAATTTTAGCCACGTTAAGGCCATAAGGACAATTTTCTTCCCGATAAACCTTGTGAATATGATATGATGGCTCAGGAGGTATAGCGGGTTGTTCACTTACCAGAAGGTCAGCGGTTGGATCCCTGTCTGGAAAGTGTTGCACGTATAGTGGTACTTTATGAAAGTACTTTATGAGAGTGGCAGAACTGTACTGTGAAGTACTTTGAGTGGTTGCTAAGACTAGAAAAGTGCTAAATAAATATGTACCATTTACCACTTTAGGGGGTGTAAAAGCTGCTGGAGTGGGACTTGAAAGTTAAAGTTGCGTGGGATCGTCACGGTCATGCAAACAAACAGGAAAATGGCTCGGTCAGTTGTCAGCTTGTTATTGTAATATAGGAAGCAGAGGACGAAAGGAAGAGAGAGAGATGGAATGAGAATCAGACAGACGGTGAGAGGGAGACGTCCATCTCATGTGGCACAACACTGTTCAGCTATATCTGACCACAGAGGCCTTCAGGGACGAGCTGCTGTCAGAACGGATTTAATTCCCTACTGGTAACACAGTGTGAACCTTCAGTCACTTGAATGATGAATGTTTGAAAATCCCATCTGAGTCTACTTACACAGCAGCTTCTGAATCAAAATACACTGTAATTTTACTACGCTGGAAGATAAACATTATACTTGATCAAAACCGGATCTGATTTTTAGATGAAATCCATTTATGAATGTTTTTTGGTTATAATAACATAAACTGTTGTCGGCCTGTTTTCCCTCCTCAAAATCCACATTCAATTCAGTCACATTAACTACAAAATTAAAGTGATGATAACTACAAACTACATAAATACGAAAGCACAACCTTGGATTTTTAACATCCGCAGAAGTTAAAGACGAGCAAGTCCAGAGCAATAATATTTATTCTTCTCTTAGTTTATGTGAATACATCTGTATCGTATCACTTCACTTGGCCCGACTCCAATGGAAACATTATCCTCCTCTGAGAAGATATACACAGTAGGCTACTAAAGACTAGCCTACTTCCTGTTAGCAGTAACTTCTACACTCGTAATGAGCTTCCTGGCTGTGCCTGTCACCAAATAAGTGATTTCTGTCATCATATAGATACACACACACACACACACACACACACACACACTCACACAGCAGTTCTCTCTGTGTTTCTCTGGTTCCAGACTGGTACATTGGTTCCAGTCCAGGACAGCAGGGTTGCTTTCAGCACCACATTTTCACACTTTCAGTGGATGCATCACCATGGTAACAGTGCCAAGGCAGGCTGAACTGATTCATTTATATATATATATAATGTATATATTTCAAAACACCCATTCAGAATGAGCTGAAATGTTGTTTGGATCTTTTGATTTATTCAATCTTTAATTTTCCTGTGTGTACTTATGTTTTACTGCTCTGGCCTCACTTGACCCAGTGGAGTGTCCAGATGTTTGGGTTGTGCCCTTCAGCTAAACCCACTCTCCCTCCCTCTCTGTCCCTATCCCTTCCTCTCTCTCTCTGCTCAGCCAACATGTTGGACACCATGCTTCTGAAGAACGGAGGGTCTGAGCGAAAGGCGGAGGAGAGCAGCAGCAGCAGCACGGCCACTGTTTCAGCTCAGAACATGCTCTTGTGCTACTGCAACCACCTCTGCCCGGAAAACTCCGTCAACAACACCTGCATGTGAGATGAAGCGAATAAAAATAGCAGCGTGAAAATAACACAACACAGCCTCTAATTACCTGATCGGAGGAGCACCGGTGTTTACCTCCGTCAGGCACCTGCATTAGACACTTACACCAGAGAGCTTCATATTCAAAGTGTATACACTAATGTGCAATGATAACACACTTTATATTTACCCTTCTAAATCAGGACTCACTGAATGTTGACGATTTTTGGTTATAAGTGACTGAAATGATTATTTTTTTTCAAAAATCTATTCATTGACTAATCCTCACAGCAATATCTGGATGCATTTTACTAAACCTTGATTCATTAGAGTCAAAAATAATTAATTCAGTTTCAGTTCTTTACTATTTGCAGTTAGATTTAGATTTTTTAAGAATTTTTAATTTACTCTCAATAAGTTCACTTTATTATTTATTATATTATTATTAACCCAAACAAATATAGTGACGGATTCAATGTGTGTGTTTTTGCAGCACCAACGGATACTGCTTCACCATGGTGGAGGAGGAGGAGGGGGGAGTGGCTGTACTCACCTTAGGTTGTTTAGGAATCGTTGGTTCTGAGTTCCAGTGTCGGGTAAGTCAGCTCTGTGTGTATTTGATACCGTGTGGGTTTCTTACTGAATGAAAAGTTACACATGCCGGTGTGTGTGTGTGATTCTGTGTGTGTGTGTATGTGTGTGTGGTTGTCCTCCTTCATGAACCATTACATCTTTATGAGTTTCCTTGACCGACTGCAACTATTTACGAGATCTGTTTAAACCATACTTGTCAAACCTGCCATCTTTACACCCAGTGGAGAAACCTCTGGTTTATCGTTAAACGCTCTCGTGAGTGTGGCTGTAAATATTCGTTACGCTTGTGTCTTCCTTAGTGTGTGAAAAAGCATGAGGTTTATACTTATGTGTGTTTGTGTCTGTGTGTGTGTGTCAGGACACGTGGCATGCTCGTTCCAGGAAATCTCTCGAGTGCTGCACGGATCAGAACTACTGCAACCGAGATTTGCATCCCACTCTTCCTCCGATCATGACGTCAGGTGAGACACGAGGACACGGACACACACGTTTGTTCACACGCTGAAATCCTGCGCCGCTCCTGAAGTGCGAGTGGCTTTTAGAACGGGCTAATTCAGGCCCAGTCTGGCGATGATGGGTAGTGACAGTTTAAACTGTTACAAACCACAGTGTGGTGCTGGACTAAAGTGGCACATGCTGCTTGAGGGGGAGAGAGAGAGACAGAGAGAGAGAGAGAGAGAGAGAGAGAGAGAGAGGCAGGTGAAACAGAGCCTGCAGGCTTGGCTTGTTCTCTCACCCTCTAATGAAAAGGACAGCCTCTCCCCAGGGCCTGCTTGAGTTTCTTGCCCCGGTACGGATGTGAGATATCTGTCCATCTGTCCCTCTGGAGCGCACACACACACACACACACACACACACACACACACACACACACACACACACACACACACACACACACACACACACACACTCACACCCTCTCTATCTTGCTCCCAGTCTCTGTCACACAGACTCACCATTACACTTACACACAGCCTCACTTACTTCTTATGACCTTCAAGCAAACTGCAATAAACTGATTTGTCAAGTCAGTTGGACAGAGAACGATAAAGGTTTCCTCTGTTTTTTCTCCAACTTGGACGCAAACTGACAATTGGGTGCAGACATTTTCCGGAGTTTGATTCTCACAGATGCAGAACGTTGCAGGAGATTGTGCGAGTCAGACGCGTTCACAGCAACTGGAACATTACCACAGCATTCAGGCGAGGGGTAGCAGGCGAGTTAGAAAGAGTCACCTTTTAGGAATTTCCCGGTTTGGGATCAATAGAGTATATCTATCCATCCATCTATTTATCTATCTATCTATCTATTTATACATCTTATCCAGCATATAAGACTGTTGCCCGCTCAGTTTTTCTTCGTCTACTAGTGCTTCTCCCTGTGTGTGTGTGTGTGTGTGTGTGTGTGTGTGTGTGTGTGTGCGTGTGCGTGTGCGTGTGTGTTTCTCTGCACACCCCGAGGTATCTCCTGTGCTCATGCGTCCTCTGTGTTTGTGTGTGCGTGTGATTGACAGGAGCACGAAAGAAAGGTTAGAGCCCCAGAGCTGCCTTGGGCCTCGGGGGCTGGGGGGATGGAGGGGGGGGGGCTTCTGCAGCAACGTCAGTGTGACACCCGATATGTGGGATTCAGGAAGGGGATGTGATCGATCACACGCTGGGACAACAGGGTGCAGGGTTAGGGGGAGGAAGGGGAAAAAGGAGCTTGTCCCTGCCAATGAAAAAATTTGAAATCTGATAACAGTGAACAAACGACCGTCACCGGCTATTCATCAGTTCTGATTTCACAAGACTTTCCTTCTCGTTCAGACCAGGATCTTTCATGTTGAGGAAAGATTAAATCATCACTGTTTTTCTTTTGTCAGACTATGTGGACAGCAGCATCCAGTACATGGCTCTGTTCATTTCCATCACCGTCTGCACCATCATCCTCGGCCTCTGCCTCGTCTTCTTCTACCTCAGGTGAGAACCTTGGCGACGACCAGAACCTCATCAACAAATCCAACGCTCCCTGACGTGCACTAAACATTTGCGTCCCTTCTCTGTGGCAGGTATAAGCGGCAGGAGTCACAGCCGCGCTACAGCATCGACCTGGAGCAGGAGGAGACCTACATCCCCCCCGGAGAGTCCATTAAAGATCTCATAGAGCATTCCAGGAGCACGGGGTCTGGCTCAGGGTCAGGACTCCCTCTACTGGTGAGAAGAGAGCAATGCACGTGTGCCTCAACACCTTAAAGGACCAGTGTGTGGTATCTAGTGACATCTAGTGCTGAGGTTGTGTATTGCAATCAATTGAAAACCCCTCCACTAACTTTTCCCTTTCCAAACATGTAGGAAAACTTACAGTAACAGCCATTGTTTAGTTTGTCCATTCTCAATATCTTCCAACCACTGAACATTTGAACATTTGCACTAGACTCTTACTTTTTTTACTACTGTATTATCCCGCCTTTAGTGTATTCATATTTATATATATTTATATATTTATCTTGCTCATAGTGTATTAATCGTTCTAATATCTTTCAATACCTCTTAATACTGTAATATTCCATATATATTTCTTACTGCACAGATCTTATTTATTTACATATTCACTTTAAATTTGCACAATACTCTGCATTTTTACTGCCTTTTTTTGCACTGGTTAGATGCTGAACTGCATTTCGTTGTATAAGTACTTGTACTGTAGAATGACAATGAAGTTGAATCTAATCATCTAATCTAATCTAATATCATCATATACCATCATCTGTTGGCTCAGTGCAATGAAAGACAAAATATAGAAGGTTAAAAAAGTGATTGGAATTAAGATGTTGCAGTTACCGACAAGATTTAAAGGGAAATGGCAAATTAAAACTCACACATGTGTTTTAACGTCATGTGTTTCCAGGTGCAGCGAACAATCGCCAAGCAAATTCATATGGTGAAGCAGATCGGGAAAGGGCGGTACGGAGAGGTGTGGATGGGCAAGTGGAGAGGAGAGAGAGTGGCGGTGAAAGTCTTCTTCACCACAGAGGAAGAGAGCTGGTTCAGAGAGACGGAGATTTATCAGACCTTCCTGATGAGGCACGACAACATCCTGGGTAAGTGAAAATTAGCAAAAACACGGACTGACTGAAGTGTTGGTCTGAGTGTTTGTGTGTGTGTGTGTGTGTGTGTGTGTGTGTGTGTGTGTGTGTGTGTGTGTGTGTGTGTGTAGAGTTTAATCAATCTGAACACATGCCTGCATCTCTCAGTCCTCTCACCGCCTCTCCCCCTCCCCCAGGATTCATAGCGGCCGACATTAAAGGAACCGGCTCGTGGACCCAGCTCTACCTGATCACCGACTACCACGAGAACGGCTCCTTGTACGACTACCTCAAGTCCAACACGCTAGACGTCAAGTCTCTGCTGAAGCTGGCCTACTCCTCCATATCGGGCCTGTGCCACCTGCACACCGAGATCTACGGCACGCAGGGAAAACCGGCCATCGCACACCGGGACCTGAAGAGCAAGAACATCCTGGTGAAAAAGAACGGATCCTGTTGCATAGCCGACCTTGGGCTGGCTGTCAAATACAACAGGTACAATGTTGAGTTTAACTATTAACGTCAATTCAATTCAGTTTAGAGGTGTCTCACACATTAATCAAACCATGCAGACGTTTTTCTGTTGCTGATTTTTCTTCTTCTCCTGGTCTCAGTGACACCAATGAGGTGGACATCCCTCCCAACCTCCGGGTGGGCACCAAGCGCTACATGCCGCCCGAAGTGTTGGATGAGACGCTGAACAGACGCCACTTCCAGTCCTTCATAATGGCCGACATGTACAGTTTCGGCCTCATCGTCTGGGAGATGGTGCGACGTTGCATCTCCGGAGGTCAGAGGAAAAACTCTTAAAAGTCTTATTTTCCTTTAAACAAAATCTTTATGTGTGTAAATGTTTTTCTTAATGATCCTGCTGACGCATTTGTGTTTTTTTCCCCTGCAGGCATTGTGGAGGAGTATCAGCAGCCCTACCACGACCTCGTGCCCACTGATCCCTCCTATGAGGACATGAGGGAGGTCGTGTGCATTAAGAAACAAAGACCTTCCTTCGCTAATCGCTGGAGCAGTGATGAGGTATTTTAAATCAAGAAATCTATACTTGTATATACAGTTTGTTATAGTATTCCTATATTCTTATGTATTGGTTCGATGTGTCCTCAGTGTCTACGGCAGATGGGAAAGCTGATATCTGAGTGCTGGAATCACAACCCGGCGTCCCGCCTCACAGCCCTGAGGGTGAGGAAGACCTTGGCGAAGATGTTAGAGTCCCAAGACATCAAGATGTGACAGAGAATCAAGAGAGATGCTCTCATCACCCAGAGACTTGTCACAGCCGGTGGTGCGGCGCCGCTCACACTGGCCAATGGACGAAAGGGAAAAAAGAAAAGAAGAGAGGAGGCTGTGAACGATGGGACAAACTGACAGAGAACAAGAGTGATGGACGTAATTGTCGACTTGGAGCCAGAAGAATGAAAGGCGGACGATTTATTATGTCTGGGTGAGATGTGACATCCCGTTGTCTGAGTCACCTCGGACAAAGGTGTTCAGGTTGTGCTTTCTGTGAAAGCTTGAGTGGTCGTCGGGGTCCGGACGGGGACCCTCGCAGCTGAGGAGCTCTCCTGCTCTGCTCTATAAAGCCATATAGCAGTATTCCATGTGCAGTCTTTTGTACCGTCACAGCTGCCTTAATATATGTTGTTTTTGACTGCATGCTGTGATATCATAGCAATTTCACTGTCTATTCCCTCCATAGTGACCGTCATCCATCCCGAGAAGAGGCTGATTCTTGCCCAGTGACCTCTTTGTCAATTGTGTTATTATTATAATGAAGCTAAATTAATTATATTATGTATTTTAAAGTACAGTTTATTTCAATATTAAAAGAAGCGTTACATCACGGATGGGTTTGTGATTCTTCCAGCCTCCGGAGCTCAGACTTGGGCCTCCTTCTTCTTTATTGTCTCCTCTGTGGTGCCATATTGTGATGCTTTATTTTGGTCTGTGTGTGTTTGTGTGTGTGTGTGTGTGTGTGGAGAGTTGTGAAACTTTATCTCAATCTGTGTGCATTATAATATTTGTAAGTGTGTAAAGGCTTCTGCATATTCGTGGTAAAATTTGAAAACGCATACGGGAATCTGCAAACATGTATTTTAGGATCTGTTTGTGCATAATCACATGTGTGCACAAATTTGCAAATGCATGCATGTGTAGATACATCTTTAAAGTTTAAATACAATGTATGTATCTACCATGTTTTTTCTGATATTCCTTTTGCATTTATACGCAGATATTTGCGTTTTATTTTAGACGTGAGCAAATCTGATTCTGCACACACGGATTGAGAAACAGTTACACAACTTTCCCCACACACACACACAAGTAATACTGCTACAATACTGGCCCTATACCCTTCTTTCCACTTTACACAACTCATTTGTAAGTTGAGGAGCTGGAATCTATTGATAATTATCACCTTGCCGGATGTTAAAGTATGTTTTCGATGATGTGTGTGTACAGAATTCATCCAGTCCACTCTACCACTGCGGCATGTGCCTTATTTAATCTGTACATATGTGATCACGAGAGTGTGCGAGTGGACCGGGGGAACATTCCCTAATTAAACGACTGTGTCTCCAAGGCACTCTTGTGTGTCTTAATCTCACAATTCAAACAAAACAGCTGCTGGTGCTTCCTTTCCAATGTTGCATATAAATATAATTTATTATTAGTCTTAAAAATTCTTTCTTACACTTTGTACAGTAACTGGACAGACGAGATGCAAGCAGTTGCGAAGGACATGGTGAGTGCCAGAGACAGACAGGCTACATTTTCACTATAACACATTAATACTCATGAAGCTGAAGGACAACTGGGGAAATGCAAAGGCTGTGGCCCACTGAGAATGTAAGGATTGTTTCAAAAAGATGCAGAGTTTGCATAGACCTTTTTTTTTTCTTCTTTTTTACGTACCATTAAAACAAAAATCAATTAAGACCACTTGGACAATCACGAGTGCCGCTGAATCGAAGGAATGTTGCATTTGCAGCTATTTTTTTTATGCACAGTCAGTGTCGTAATATCAATGGCCTCCGTCATTAATGAACAACCACCAGTAATCCAAGTGAAGACCGCTGTTCTCCTCCGAAACCGCACGTGAACGTGGAAAACGTCTCTTTTTGAAATGACAGTTGACATTTAGATGATCACCTTGTGTATTAAATTTAATCTCACACACTGTATGTCAAGTTTTTTGGTACAAAGCAGTTGTATTCAGTTGCATTGGTCCTACAAAAATATACTTATTTGATTCCCTTCTCCACAGTTTCCACCTCTCATCTCTGCCTGGTCTCGGTCACGTCACTTTGAACAACAAACATATCGTCACCGTTGGTCGTGAGTTCGAGTCCGTTGGGGAATGTGATGTTGATTGCCTTCTACTAACGGGTTATAGACTGGTGGAATCTGTCAAATGATCTGATTTATAAAAAAAAACCACACAGCAAAACAAAAGAAAAGCAAAGAAAAAAAAATCTATTTCAACTTAAAGACGATATTTTTAAAGACTTGCAAATTAAACGATGTACACATACTTGAAAATCAATAATTATACATAACGTGAATAATTAATCAATATTAGTTACAACGGCAACACTAAAATGGTAAAATGGTTACATCATCGACTTCCTTCTGTACATGGAAAATGTGGCCGGCAGGATGAGTCGTTACTGCGAGAGTCCACCAGGGGGTGCTATGATACAGTCAAACATAATGGAATAAAGAAACTTTAAAAAAAAAAGAAGTGAGGACACTACAAAGTATTCCCTAACAGGCAGCATAAAATACAATAAAAAAAAAGGATATGTATAAATAGACATATTATTAAATACAATGTTATCACAGAACACACACTCCGCGGAGTTGCTATGGAGACGGGTTTACGGAGAGTGAGAGATGCTTTTCGTTTGATCTGAGCCGGTTGCTCCTCGGATCCTTTGACCTCTGCTCGTGGGTCGGAGCGTCGGCCGGGGGGGCGATGTCCGGACGGCGGATCCCAACGAGACGAGAGCCAAAAAATATCAAGTCGTTCTACCAGCGAGAGGAACAGCCAGCGAGAAGTGACTGGCACAGATTCTTGTTTACCCTTCCAAGTTTTTACACCCTTTGTTGCCAATGTTAAACTGGGTCATGGCTGAGTAGACCTAGCTCTTTTTATCTTCTTTGAGTGTACACACACACACAAACACACACAGTGTCTGGGAGCGTGTGCGTGCGTTTGTCACCGCGATGCCAATATGACTCTCTCCTGCTTTCGGGCGTCCGCCCCCCCCTTCGCCCTTATTTTCTGTTTAT
The DNA here is from genome assembly GCF_963576545.1 of Limanda limanda. Classification (NCBI taxonomy): domain Eukaryota; kingdom Metazoa; phylum Chordata; class Actinopteri; order Pleuronectiformes; family Pleuronectidae; genus Limanda; species Limanda limanda. The sequence goes on along the minus strand of NC_083636.1, from coordinate 34,399,760 downwards.
GTCTTCTTCCTCCCTGGAATTTCACAGTCCCTGGTGGGCAGATGTCAGTGCTCAGTCATTGCCGGGAGAAGGCTGTCATGCCGTCCCATCTCCTCCAGTACCTGAGCGAGGCGACCGAGATTGCCATCGGGGAAATGCTGGGCTTCCCACAGATCCAGGATCACTCCCGTAGGACTGGATTTGGTGGCGAAGTAGTTGAGATACCTGCAGGGGAGAGAGTGACAGAACAGAGATGGATAGGTTAGGAAAAAAATAAGGTGGATGGTTATCAGAGAGGAATGAGGACGCAGGGGCTGACACCATCTGTGCAGGACAGGTGTCTTTACGTGTCTCCCTGTGCTCACTAAGCTTGTGTCTTAAATGAAGTCATAACTGAGGCTGTGGATGAAATCACTCTCTACCCACTGAATACTGAGTTCGCTATATATATAGTGCTTCCGAATGTGGAGCAATAATTTGTATACCTTATATAGTGGACTCATTGTATCCCAGAAGGCCTCATGAAAAGTAGTTAGAACCGAAGGTCACTGACCAAGCACCACATACCATCATGCATTGTGCTCATTCTCTATGAAAGAACTAAAATGACCTCTAACCAGACATACCTCTTATTTCTAGATTCATACAAGGTCACTATGACCTTCGACCACCCAACTCAAATCAGTTAATCTTTGAGTTCAAGTGACAACTGATCAAAATGTGAAGAAATTCCCATAAAAGCAATCTTGAGATTTCCTGTTCAAGAGACCACAAGAGATGAATAAAAAGCCTTGGCGGTTGCAAATGGAAAAGCCTTGATCGAAACGAGATAGAAGTTGGAGCAGACACTTAACATATTCTATTTGTTCATGTGGAATAATACTCAGCACAATATGTACTGACCATCCTTGACAAGAAATGTTTTAATTGTGGGGCAACGGTGCTGAGAAAATGACCTGAAGGTGTCCATGGAACCCCCGACACAGAGGATAGAGAGGACTGAATAAGTGAGGGATTTTGAACACAACTCTTGCCACAACAGGAGAAACAATATTAAAGAGCACAGGTTGACCTTATATGCTTATATTTGTTTTTGGCGTCAGAATCAATGGTCATCATCTTTTTGTTTTGTTCAAGTTGTTAACATTTTCTTTAAGTGGTCAGTTTAAACCGATTTTATGGTTCTTGCAACAAGAGAGTGGTGATTGTCACAAGCACAGAAAAATAATCCACTTCATAGAAAGTCCAGAAGGAAACGCAAATGAGCAACTGTCCCTTAAGGTAATAAACATGAACTAAAGGTCGACTGTGTTAAGTGCTCGCGCTGCAGTTGATATTTCCCAAATCCTATTTTTCACACCGACGTTTTTTGAATGTAAATTCGAGTTCATGATATTCAAAAAACAAACACTTGAGTTCTCGTTGTTTTGAACATTCAAACGGAAAAATAATGAGCTGAATAATGAGTAAGCTTCTGTTCTGTGTGAATCATCGGTGAATGAGCTGGAATCAGGCGGCTAGATCCCCTGTCTCTCCCTCTCTCTCTCTCTCTCTCTCTCTCTCTCTCTCATTCACGCCACACTGTCAGTGGTCTCGTCAATCTGCAGCTGCTGCTTGTGATAAGGCCGCCCCACTGAGCTGGGACCTTATAAACGGACACACGCTGAACCACCGTCACACACACACACACACACACAAACACTATCAAAGACACACGGGTGACGTTTTGTTCCATCTTCCTCTCTCTCCCTCTCCCTCAGTTCCGTCCAGTTCAATTAATCTCAATTCAACAGATGCTTATCTGTACTAGGCACATTCCTGAGGAACAATCACTACCAAATAAAAGGGAGATTAGTTATCTACAGTTTTATTTCCCATGTTTCGTCTCCTTCTAATGAAAAGAAAAAGGCCACTTAAAATTCACATCGACATCAAGACGATGAGGATTTTCCAAAACAAGTCGACTCTTATTTCCTCTTTCATTTCCCCTTCTTGAGAAACATGAGAGAGCCCAGTGACAGCTCTCGTGGCCAAGCCGTGACCACTAAAGGGGCTTAAGTCTGAGTCACTGTCTCACTCCTCTCCTCTCTCGGGCTCTTCCTCTAACCCACCTGTCAAGATTAAGTTTGTGGGCCAACATCCTCCAGTCGTTGCCCCTGGTCGCTGGTGCGTCCAGGCTGCCGCACAGCTTCTGCCGGATGGACACAGGGATGCGGAAGGCGTTGGGCCCCACGAGTGTGGTGATGTTACTGGCCGGGTCCAGCAGGGACGTGTCAATACTCTGGGAATCCTTTAAGACAGACAGAGAGAGAGACAGAGAGAGAGAATGAGGATGAGGTTGAATGATAAACCAGGGCTGTAGCAGTGGTATTTATTCAGGCTACAGGGGGCATGAACATTATTTAACATCGTCTAACAAAACGAAACATAATGTAGCACGAATGGATTTGTTGCACAAATTTCTGCTTCTGGGTTCTATAAAAAAAAAAACACAGTGGAAAATCATTCATTTCATTGCCATCCATTTATTGATGCGAGCTGAGTGATTTTCAAATATGTTGCATCTGCAGGATTAAGTGCTGCAGGTCTGGCTACGGAGACGAGAGCAAGACCCGGAGACAAATGAGCCGAGGCCAGGCGGGGACACGGCTCCGCACTGCATGTACTGTAATTCATCTCATTACCGAGCACAAAGCCCGAGTGCTCCACCATCCCTCAAGCTCTATTCTCCTGGCCAGATGGCCTTTGTGAAGCAAGAACAGCACGACTGCCGGGTGATTATTCCCCCTCCGCTCCTCGCCGGTCTGTCATACACAGACCTGCATGAGGGCCGCAGGGTCAAGACTTCCTATCTTCCACCCTGTGGGTCTTTAGCTGCTTTCAGACCTGCACCGAGAGCCGGATATTCTCCAGACATTAACATGGAGGGGTTACACTTGAGAATGTCCGAGTCACTCCATTCTGTGGGAGTGAGCCCATGTGAGAATACTGGATGATGATTGTCCTGGGAATTCATTGTGAGCAATTGGTTGCATTGATGGCATTTCCACAGATACACACAGTTGCAAAAACTGAGGAAAAAACGACAAAGGAACACAAATATCTACGGGATAGAAACCAGGAGCCATACATGTAGAATTCTGAGTGAAATATGTCATCTTTAAAAGACATAAGATTCGAGAGCTTTTGGAGATAAGGGCTGTCTTCGGTTTCAATGTGCTGTGAATAAAAAAACGTGATTTCACGAGCGGAATTTATACGTCGTGCCCTGCCTCCTCCTGCTTGCTCTTCCAAGACGCCACCCCTCGCCTGAATGCTTCCTGTTAATGTGAATGCTGGGTTTTTCATTTGTGAAAGGCAAACTGTGGAAAATGTTCGGACAATTGGGTTCTTGTCTGAAAACGACTTTGGTGAACATTGCAAAATCTGAGTGTGTGTGAATTCACTCGAGTCCCTCTCACATCACAGGAAGAGGCGCTAAGTGAAGGAAATGTGGCTTCTCTGAATGCAAAATTGAGGCGACAGGAAGGTTCAAAGGTCAAACTAATCTTTCAAGACTTTGGTGATGCAAAAAGTCACAGCGCAAGCCATCTCAGAAAAAAATCTTCACGCTGTAGTTCAATGCTTCCAAAGTTCCATCACTACTGACGAGAAGCAGACTTCAAAAACTTCACAGAGCATTGAACTGCAGCCAGGTTCATCCCTTTCTCCGGTCCCCTGGAAACATTTCCATTTGCATTTTGCAGCCTGTATTTGCATGGGTTTTGATTTTTTGGAGCGCACGTCAAATCGATGAAAAGGTTTTCTTAATTTGCATGTGTTTCCTATTTGCATGTTTACTTAATTTGCATTGCGTTGTGTGAATGTTGCTCTGTCGCCTTTTGCTCCCCCCTTTACCCTCAAAGGACATGTGGTACAAAGCGTGGACAGACAAATAGATGGAACAGCTAAGTGCGAGACCTCACCTCTGACAGTGTGGTGTCCAGCTGGAAAATCTGTCCTTCTCCCTCCACTTGCCGCACGCAGATCTTGCAGGCCAGGTCCACGGTGCAGGAGGAGAACCGCTCCAGGGTGAAGCAGCAGTGGAGGTTCCTCTGTGAGCCGCTCCACACTTGCTGGAAGGAGAGCTCCTGCAACGATCACGCCAGGAAGGCAGAGGACGTTACTTGGCTGCTGGGGGGAGTTTGCGTGACACAGTTTAAAGGCTTCTTTTGAAGGAGCAGTTTTTACCTGATACTTGGCCAGCAGCTTGCTCTTCCACATCGCGTGGGGGACGTCGTGGATGGAGAGTCTCAGATTGTGAGTGCTGTCTTTAAAGTTGAGAGTCTTTGGTTCGTCCAGCAGCTTCCCGCCCATCTGCTTCTCCATCTGCAGGACCTCCTGAAAAACACAAACACACGATTGATTTAAAACAACTTTTACTTTTCTACTTTTGTGCATTTACATATTTTTCCTGCACATTTTGATATGAAATGTGATTTTTGTGTCACCTTCCCTCAGGCCTTTATGAATCTGCATGTGCCATCTGAAAAGCAGCTTCAGTGTCCTTGCAGCAGGATCACTATCACTTCTCATTACCCATTCCCAAACTTAATAACCGTGTTCAATATCCCTGCTCGCTATAATAATCCTTCCTTATCTTTCCGCCACGTAGGTAGATGGAGGTATTAAACAGAAGTGAGGTGTGGAGACAACAGTGGAGTACAGGGGGATAAATTTGGCTTATTTTATGTTAGCGAACATCTTTCCAGCAGGAGCAGCTATTAAAAATCGAGCTCCTCTCTCCTTTCGTTGTGCGACGGCAACACAAAAGATTTGTCATTCAACCTCCCACACCTCATCTGCTCGCTGTGCCTACACGCAAACATTAACAATTCAGGCAAAACTACAAACTCAACAAAAAAACAAACATCATTAACACAAAAGCATCCAGCTTCTGCTACACAACCTTGGCACAGTTACCTTGAGTGAGTCCTGCGTGTCGTCCAGGCAGTACACTCTGATGTGATACTCCATGCCGGGGCAGGTGACCGGCCCGAAGATGGCGAGCTTGAGGCGCTTGATGGTGGCGGCACTGAGAGTTTGGCCCACGAGGCAGTAGGTGCCCAGCGTCTCCGTCAGGATGTGGGAGGCCTCGTCATCCATCTGGATGTAGCACGGCGTGGTGAAGTTCTCTTCCCCGACCACGACCACATCCTACGGGACGGACAGAGAGAGAGAGAGAAAGACAAAGTGTGGGTGATTAAGTGCTTAAACAATTTTTTGGGGAATAATGCCAGGATGAACTGAAAAAAGATGAAAACAAACAAGAACATGATTAATGGAATCTTTAAATAGACCAAATCTGTTATTCTGGCTCTGGCCCACCAACGTTTCTATGTAGGTTTACATTTGGAAAGGAAAGAAAGGCTGAAGTTTAACTACTAGACAAAGAGAGTAAAATATGAAATTAATGCTACTTTCTGGGTCCCATTATCAAACTTGTGTTGTCCCAAATTTAATTTGATCATTTGTTTCATTCCTAGAAATGGGATTTCAATCTAAAACACTACAAAAAGACATTGTCATGTATTAACGTTTCAGTGGAGATCAGACTTATGGTCAGTATCCTACAACCTCCCACATTGTTCCCTGATTTAAATGTTTTGACACAGAGCAGAATGAAAGTTGACAAAATTGATCTAGTGACTTAAAAACCTTTAAAGCTAGGGTTGGTAATCCAAGGTTTTCAAGAGCCTGTTAAACTGAAGAAAAATGCAACCATCCCATTGGCCCTCGTGAAAGCTACGCCCCCAAAACACATGAGCTACTAGAAGACGACTTTTCTGAGATTCGCTCACTAACTTTTTTTGCAGACAACTTTATTTATTGATGACTATCAGGACGTGAAGAGGATTTCAACAAAGTAGATAAAAAAGTGTTTCAGAAACAACTTCCTAGCTCTATGGGAAATCAGTAGTTTTTTGGCTGATGTGCGATTAAAACAAATTCTGGTTTATGAAGCTTTTTCAATTCTGGGAATGGAAAGTGAACTGAATCTAAATGTCGCTTTCACAAAGAAAATACAACCAGGGGTCGTGGCCTCCTCGCATTAGCTGTGTCCCTTAGATATTACACGTAGTATGTGTGTGTTACTAATGTCTGACACCGGGCCATCGTGTATGTGAGGTAATGGAAGAGTGAGTTACAAGGCCATTTGCAGTTGACCCCTGTAAAAAGCCCTAATGCCGGGACATATTTCTCTTTAATTAAGAGTGTCGGGTCGGTGGGGGCTCATGTGACCCTCTCTCTCCCTCTCTCTCTCTCTCTCTCCATCTCTCTTGATCTCGCCTCCTCTCGCTCGCTCTGCGTCTTCCCTCTCTCTAATCCAAACACTCCTGTGAGCAGCGGCATTGGCATTAATTCAGCCTATTATGAGAGACAGAAGAGGAATTACAGTATTTTATTGTGAGCTAGGCCGTTTAACAGCAGTATTATGGCTGATCATTAGACTCTTTAACTGCTCCTGGGGAAATGGCACTGGGGCTCCTTATTGGGGGGATAATTAGAAAACACAGAGGAAAAGTAAGCTTTTGCCTTTATACACATGTACATCGACCGACACAAACAAACACACACACACTCTTGCTCGCACACGCTCACACACAGCGTAATATATTCACAAATGTCTGACTGCAGTCATCAGCTGATTTTTTTTTTTCTTTCCTCAGAGGCGCAGGAGGATAAATCTCAGTTTGGAGTTACTGAAGCAGAAAGTCCCACATGTTCCTCGTTATTTGACCTCGTGTCTTCATCATCATCGCTGCGCCACGTTTTCTGAGCGACACCTGGTGTGCCTGTGTGACTTGATGACTCTAATATCCATGAATTACTTCGAAGGAGCTCGTCTCTCCTGTTTTTCCGCCGTGCTGATGAATACACGAAAGCCTGCCCTCGGCGGGAAGAGGAGCTCATATAAAAGGAAGATGTCATCACCTTGGATATTGCCGTCTGCACTTCTGACGGGTCAGAGATGTAATCAATAGTTATTTCTTCCTGAAAATTATTTAGTTTACACCGAGCTTTATTGGCTGCCCCCGAGTAATTCATCACTGTCAGAAAAGGTATGTGGGGCCTGTCTGGCAGCTCTTCCTGCACCATAAGTCATATCGTCACATCGGCAGTGGAGATAGTGCAAAGACCTCCTGGGAATGATGTTATTCAAGCTACAAGCCAAAGCGGCTGAAGTCTGTTGTTACCGAGCTGGATTTTCACCAGATATCCTCAGCAAATAAAGCCCTCTTTACATTTTTACCTCATAATTTAGGCCATAGTTTTACAGTATATAGACTTAAATCCCAATTTACAGGAGAACCAGGAGTTTGGACAGTCATAGATATCAGTCAACTAAATATGGCAGATTTCTTTCCATCAAGATTCGTCAATTATTCACTGGGAAATTGGTGAAATGTAAAAAAGAAAAAGGAGGATAACATTTTCTGGATCTATTCTCTGATTTGGGCCCACACCGAAAAATGCTATTGTTTTTTCTCCCTGACCCATATCACATCTTTCCACCAAGTTTTGTGGAAATCTGTTTGGTTGTTTTTGTGTAATCTTTCTTACAAACAAACAGAAAAGGGGTGAAAACATAATCTCCTTTGCAGACTTGAGGATATGTTCACGTGCTCTGCATCGTATATCTACTGCTTTTCATTCTGCTTGGGCTGCTATGCAAATTATTAAGTTTCAGGTCTTCATATTTATATATTTTCAGCGCCTCAACAAACTCCTGCCTGATGAGATGAAGGCTTGTCATGTTATTAGCTTGGGTCTGGAGGACTGAACCATTTCTGACAAGTTTAAAGCCGTTTTTGTAATAAAGGTGGAGGCACGCTTTCTCTACAAATTATTTCCTTGCGGTAAATCGTCTGTTTCTGTGTTTGTGTGAGTAAGAGAGAGACCAGAAAAAGGGAAAAAGAGGCAGAGAGGGCAAAGTCACACTGCTGCCCTCAGCGACTCAACTTATCTTCATCATCTGCCCTGTTAATGATGGAGCCTGCAGGCACAAGGCTTCCAAAAAAACAGACAGATACACACAAACAAAAATAGGCATTCGTAAAACAGTCCTGGGGTAAAAAACAGTGCCAGCCTGTCCCCTGATATCAGAGGGTTACTGTTCCAGCACCTGTTACAAAAGGGTTTTTTCCTTTCTCACAATAACTTTGCTGAGTAGAATCAAATGCAGCGTTGCTTATTAAATAATACAGTGAATCTGCATGACTGTCACAATGGCCCATTTTCTAATTCTTTTCATGGTGACAGACACTGGAGTCTTCCTGCACAGTTTTCATCACGCGTCTCACATCTCACCTCCCACTGGTTGTGCGGCGACTGGTTCTTGAGCTGGATCAGCCAATCCAGTTGGCCGTCGAACACGGCGCAGTGGTGCATGGTGATGATGACGGGCCGAGTCAACAGGGCCCCGGGTGGCCCGCAGCTCACCACGGGGCCCAGCACAGTTTGACCATCATCCACCGCCGGCCTGGAGGTGCACAGAGAATAACACAGTTACACATGCAGGCAGAACACGATGCCGTTTAGTGAGGATGTGACAGCAGCCTTGGCGTGTGAGAGAATTGACAGGGGTAAAACACGGCTCTGGGGCGTGGATGTGGCAGGCGGCGCTGCTTACCTCATGTTGTCCTTCCTCTGAACCGTCACATACATCTCATATTGTCTGCCCTGAGGAATGGCCCCCGCTGGAATTAGCAGGCTCACCCCTGGGGAGAAGGAAAACAGAGAGACACAAAAACAGGCAGATGTAAGAAAATGTAAGGAAATGTCAGGTAGACTCGAGAAGTCTTCATTGCTACTTGTGCTGTCAATATCTGTCATTATTCTCAGTTTAATTTGGCAATTATTTCAGTCAATGAGATCATAGAGAAAAACAACAGGCCAGGATAATGACTGAAACCTAAATGTAAATATTTGAATGATATATTCTAAATACTAGAATGCCAACGACCAACAGGTCCCTTATGAAACCGTTACATTTACAAGATCCAGATTTTCATTTGGATCTGCACCAAATTTCATACACTCATACATATCAGCTCACTTAACCTGCAGGTGTTTATTCATCTAAAACCATGAATTATTCTCTGAAAAATCAGAAAATAATCAATAAATCCAAATATTGAAAAACGCCATGTGTATGTAGTTTTTGCGTTATCTTGATCCTAAAAACAAAGAAACCAGCAAATTAATGGACTGGAGTGAAAGAAATAGCTCCTCGATGGAGGTAATAATTAATTTCTCGAGTAAAAGGGAAAGTCCTCTGAAACAATTGGACCCCAAGGCCCACACGGTGAATCCCAGTTACAAACCCACTGAGATATTCACCGTAAAAGCTCTTTAATGCTTAAATGTTTCATGAGTGTATTTGTAACGTGAATATCTTAATGTGGTACGACACCAGTAAAGAGCAGTTAAAGCCCCAGTGAGAAGTAATAATTATTTTTCTTAGGAAAAAAAACAGTAATAATCCAAACTCCCCCTCAGTCCCACACATAAAAACTCTGGCACTTTACCGCCTGCTCCCTGATGATGTGACATTTCATTTCTAAAATCAATGCTCTCCCTCCTCGTCACACAATCCTCATATTGCTGCAGCCGGCGTGATTTACATTTTTCCATCTCAGATTGATTTGATATGTCCTGTCCGATATGTATTTTAGGATCCCACCCCCCACTCCCCACATTCCATCATGCACACACACACACCAGACACAGTTTCCTGTCTGGAGGGCGGTTCTCAGATCATCTCATCGATTTCCCATGTCCTTGTAGTGAAGTTTTCAAAAAGGCAAACAGACAGATTCTCTTGCTAGGTAGTAACATCACAACTCTGCACCGGGGACGTCTCGCTCGCTGCCACTCTCTCTCTCCCTCGCAGCGAAAACTCCAAAGAGATCGGAAATGCATTTTAAAACATGCAAAACACCAAACAGCCGCAACTGCCACCAAATATTTCATTACCCAGACACATGAACGGATCAAATATCAAATGTGCTCTTTCCTCTCCCTATGTAACACGATGAGGTGGCCGAGCGCAAGCGGCAGCTGAGATTTTTTTTTTGGGACTGGAATTAATACAAAAATAAAAAAACGGAAAAAACTTCAGAAACCTAAGAAGTCGGAGTATCCTTTAATGTCGCTGTGAGTTTGTCTGAGCCTGTCAACACGCATCTGTGGCGTGTTACAAGCAGCCCGCGTGGTTCTGATGTGAGGATAGCGTGGCTAATGTAAGCCGACTGAAACAGTACACCTCTGCTGCAGCGCTGGTGACTCACACACACACCTAAAGGTATCCATCAGCTCGTTCTGTGTGCGGTCAATATGCTGATGGGTCACATATGGTTTGGCGTATTGTTTCCAAGACGTGTCTCTGTGCGTTACGGTTACAGCAGATCTCATACATGCAAGTTTACACTGTGCACATTCAATATCGGATTTTATTCCACGAACTGTTGTAGCGCATGTTTTTGATTCTGTTTGTTATTGGATCTGCTTGTTTGACAAATTATACTTAAAAGGTGTTTTTCAGTAAAGAAAAACTATTTAAAGTTGTTATCTGTCCACATCTCCGTTATTTACTGAGCAGGTAACAATCTACAAACGGATCGAACTAACTTTACCTTCTTGGAAACGTGTGTAAACTTTATCAAACACAAGGTAGGCAGTGTTGTGAAGGGTAGGGGAACAGTCGTCCATTGTTTTGTTGCCTCTTGGCTGGTTTATTGTAATTCCCTGCATGTGGTGTTGACCCTGACCTATTCACGCTTCAACAGCAAAGGTGACCAGGTTATTGGCACCAGGTTTTTTGTTGCTGCTTCCAGGCTTCTTTCTTCCCACGTGAACTTGTTACCTTCCCTATTATTGTTAGATTTTAAATCAATCTTTTAGCCACCTTCCTTTTTCTTTTATCTTGCATTTATTCATTCTAAGATTCTGTTTATTTATTTCCATCTCCATTGATTTTTTTCCCTACTGCTCCTTTATTTATAGATACTTAATGTGCTAATTCATCTGCTGCCATTTGGGTCAACTCCTGTTGTTTTCAAACGTGCTATAAGAAGCTAGTGCACCCGGCCAAGAAAGAGTCTGGAAAGTCAGTCAAACTGTTTTCACTTCTTTAAAATGACCTCACTATGTATGGTCTGACTGAAAAATGGTCCCCACAAAGACAGAAGGACACACACACCCTGTCTGGCTCTTTCTCCCTCACACACAATGACATATTCTTACATGTAATGTGGAACCCACTGCGAAAATGAAAAACCTGCGGCTCCATTTGCAACAGACAAAAGACGGTTAATGAGTTTTAAGATGAACTACGAGAGAATGTGCAGGAACTAGCAGATCCCTCTTCCGTGAATCACAACTCATTTATTCCTTTGTTCAACTATGTTCTTTTTCTGCATATTTTCAGACGTGCAGCCCGGATGCCTGTTTAATAAAAAAATATGAACATGAACCGAATGACACAACAAAAACACACGAATGCGAAGACAATTCCTCTGGTTGTCTGGTAGCGTACCTGAGTTGGGCACAATGAGGTGCCCCCCCTGGGAGCTGAAGGAGCCCAGCGCGCTGCAGGACGGGTCCCGGGTGCGGAGCAGCGTCTGGGTCTGCGTGCGGCGACCCATCGTGCTGTCGCTGTTGTCCAGGAGGCAGTGCGGCAGCTTAGGGGAGAGTTTGGAGGAGAACTCCCCCCCCAGGTCGTCCTGTGGGGTCACTAAGCCCGAGGAGTTGTACACCTTAATCTTCAGGTTGGGCAGCGGGTCGAGCAGAGGGGAGTTGGTCATGGGGATTTTGTCGCCCACATCGTGGAGGGCGTAGACGGGACCCCGGTACAAGGCAGCTGCTGAGGTCAGGTCAGGGGCCGCTGTCAGGAGCTCAGCTGCAGAAGAAAATGGACGTCAGTCAAGCAGAGTAAATGTTCTAGTGATCACGCAGTCGTTCTGTAACATGCAGAGAACTTGAAACCCCAAAATAACAACGAGGAAACGAAGTGTTGGCAGCAATCAGCGAGACGGCAGCCTGGCTTCACTCATTTTGTTTTTCACTCTTTAGGGAAGTCCACTTCGCCACCCGGAAAAATCAGTCAGTCGGCGAAGGTATGGGCGCAGCTGTGATTCATCAGCAACAGATGGCGTCGCTAACACTCGGTTTACCCGGTAGGTATCAGCCTGAATGTTCACTAGCCGGACTGAGTGGGTGGAGCCAGGGCAGCGGGAGCTCTCTCAGCTCTCCAGCTTCTCCGACAACACTTAGTTTCTAAACCAGGCTGATGTCAATGAAAGTCGGTAAAAGAGTTGTTTTTCGGAGATTAGAAAGGAGGCAGAATAGGGAGTCACTGTCTTCACCATCACTGCTGGTTGTAGTGAACTGGTTATAGTAGCATTCATGTTTGTGTTCCTCTCATTAGAGATGATAAGTCCTTTTTTTCTCCATATATAACCATGATCACCTTGCTTACGTGGGGGTTTGATGTATATTCAGATACTGTTTATAGTCATTTGGTTTTTGTATGCAAGTTTAAAAATCACCCTAGTCCCAATAAACCTATTTAATCAAGGGAAATGAATCATAATAATTATTTCATATGTGTTTACAAGCTTGTGAAACCTTTATTGATTGGCCCGGTGCTGGATTTACAAATATATACGAGAGAACAAGCGCAGTTATTAAAGGTTTTGGCTTTAACTCCCAATTGAACGTTTGCTACCCAAGTTATTATTCATGGAAAGCATCCCTTTGAATTGTAAAGTAACATAGCAATTATGCCTTCCCTTCTATTCTATTTGTATATTTTGTATTCTTTTTCCCCCAATCCCCACTCTATTTACGACACAGTGCCTGTGATCTGCGTGTCTCCCTGCTGTCTTGTTTCCCCGGCTCGCTGCCACCTCTCCTCTTCCCTGCGGTCTCACTTTTAAGTTCCGCATCATCAGCCCAAATCTAATTACAGTTTAATATGCGACATACAGAGTGGCCTTATTACGGCTTAATTACGGAGCATAGGCATCACACCGACGTGGATTTTAATAGTTTTGACCGCACGAGCATGCTGCCTGTGTTTCTCTCACAGAATCACCTACAGCTCACCTCCAGGCACAGAGGCAACGTGGTGGCATGTTACACACATGTGCTTCCAGAGCCTCCGAGTCTCATCAGGTTCATGCTATGGAGGCTCAAGTGAGACTGAAAACTTATTGTATTACTGAACATTGAAAAACATGTGAGGAATGTATGGACAGATCTTCTTTAATAAGATATAAATCATAAATTCACTTATTTCAATTTTTTGTTGAGTCAAAATTTGTCAACTGCTTCCCAATAGATTTTTATTTTACTGTGCAAGTTTTGCCCTATTTAGTATTAAAATAATACTTTTTAGAGAAAGATATTAACAAATATTTAAGCATCTGTTGCCTAATGAAACTTAAGTGTCTTATTATCATTCTCAAGTATTTTTGAAATATTGCCCAGCTACGATGTGACAATATGGCAAAAAATGATATCAAGTTAAAAATTGCGCATTTCAGTCGGTATCGATTGTCATCACCATAAATGTCACGTTATTATTTCTTTAAAGTTTAAAGTTACATTTGCGAAATAGCAAAACCTTTTAAAAATCGGAGGTAGATCCCCTACATGTTATCACACCTCACTGTGATTGCACGATGCATAGGGAATAAATCAATATATACAAGCCTTTACTATATTGCTATTGATTAATATTATATTGCTATAGGTATTAATATGGTTTTATTGCCCGGCCCTAGAGGGATCAGGTGTTCACTAGCTGACTCACAGGTGATGTAAAAGCCACTCGAACCCCCACAAGCAAGAGAAACCCATCTCGTGCTACATCACATCTCTCCTGTGCCACACCTTTACGGGACGTCTTGATGCTGACTGGCTGGAAGCCGCCGTTCAGGGCGGAGGAATCGATGATGTCGGAGTCAAAGTCCCGGTGGTTCTTCCTGTAGATGAAGAGCGCCACGACCACGGAGATGACCAGGCACATGATCACCGCTATGACGATACCCACGTAGAGAGTTACGTCGTCTGTACTGGGGGCCACTGGAGGAGGAGGAGGAGGAGGAGGAGGAGGAGGATGTGGAGGAGGAAGAGGGTCGAGGGGTGACATAGGAACAGAGACAAAACACAAGAGAAAAAAAATGTAAGATCTCATAGGCTTTTATCAACAGTGTTAACCCTTCTTTATTAGTATGCAGGAGTTGTGATAAAGATTAATATCCTGGTTTAAGATTGAGTCGGATATTAATAACCATGTATGGGTAAAATAAGTGCTGACCTGCTGTGGCAATTAGTCTGTGTGTTGATGAAATAAAACGGGACATTCCTTATTGTCAAAAGTAAAACTGCATAATGATGCATACGTTATAAATTACTTTGGGTCATTTTCACCTTTAGCTTTGACATTCAACGTTGAATTGACTTTATTTTTAACTCACACAGCTCCCACTCACTAACATTCTGAATCCATGTCAGTGACTCATGGTTAATATGTCTCCTTAGAAGCTACATTGTGTGTGTGTGTGTGTGTGTGTGTGTGTGTGTGTGTGTGTGTGTGTGTGTGTGTGTGTGTGTGTGTCTGTGCACAGTGCATGATCAAGGTAACTGTAAGCAACAACATAAACCATAACGATGCTAATGATGCTAAACCCCGTGGACAATGGTACAATTAAGGCTCCTCCGGTGCAACCCAATGACACACGGCCCTAACAAGCAGAATCAGAAGCCAGATCCAAAGCTCTGAAGACGGAGATATGGACGTCTTCATCTTTAAATTGCCGTGCTCTGTGTTGGAGTTCAGAGTCGGTCTCCGGCTTTGTTCTTACACAGTGCAGATACGATCTAGACATCGCTTGCATTTCTCAAAACTGTCTTTCATCTCCCTCCCGGGGTCTCGCTGTCCACTTTCCAGCTGGAGAAACCTCTGTGATTACCAGGCCTGGCATGGGAACGCGGCTGTTCGAGACGCAGACTCCGACAGGCACTCATTACAGATCAGACCTTTTAATGGATTGCCTACTGACGGTTTGAACTCTCGGTGTCGTTCGGTAAGAAAAATGTCCTTCGCCCGTCACCGAGCTGACAAATGGGTCGGGGGGGGAGGAACTCTCTTGTAAGGACATGTGTGAGCTTGTGTAGGAATAAGTACACACTGCACATGTCAGGGGAGTGAAGAAAAAAGTTAAAAAAACAAAGTACAGTATGAGTATAGTAACCTAATAAGGGAATCTTTCTGTTCTTGAGATGATTTGAGTATGCAAATGGCCGGGAATCTCCACCAGTAGATGGCAGCATCAAACATTAATCCCCTCACAGCACTTTGAGGACGTTCATGATGGCCAAGCATTTGTGTAAATTAGCCTTGTGTGTCTCAGCCGTACAGATGGCACTCAATCTGTCTCCTGCACAAAGACGGAGGAAGAGCAAGAGCAGAGTACTTCTGTGGCAAGCAAAAGACACAAGTTGTGTAATTTTTTTTAATCACACACTCGAGATAGTAAGTGCGTTTGCTCCCTTTTCTCCGGATATGACTCGATTTTTCCACGTAAAAAGGGTTTTAAATGTGTTTTATCTGTGCATCTGTTTAAAATCCATTACATTTCATGCTTTTAGAGAATCCCTCCTAAGCTGAAATTGGGTATGACCTTCCTTACAATGACATTATAAACACGGTGATTTAAAAAAGTAGATCCTCTCTTATGTTTAAGATGTATTGAATGGCCGCAGTTAAATGGGGCGGGCACGGGGGGGATTTAATGCTGCTCAGTCATTTCAAAGAATATTTCCCTTCAGCTCTGAGGAAAGACGTGTGCGGACTGGGCGTTCTATTTCCAGCCCTAACAGAGACATCAGACTAAGGAGGAGTGTCAAGATACATCCTCATATATGTTCGACCCCTCTAATCCTTCCTCTGGCACAGACACCAGCAGAAAACAGAGCTCGGCACCAATGATGAAAGTCAGGGAATGTAATTTCATTGTGCTCCGGCTGCCGAGCTCCCCTGCAGATATTTAACATATATCCCCCCTCGGTTGAACAATCTCCCGTCCGCACTTTGATGATAAAGGCGGCAACCTGCTAAGTGTACGCATTCAAATGTATCACTTAGATTAATACATCCTTTTGAACATGAGCCATTGTCGGGAAGGGGAAAAAAGTACAAGAGATGGAAATGGAGAAGGATTATTGAACATTCCATCCTCTGTGAGATGTACAGAGCCGAGGCGGAGATAGAGAGACACAGGCCAAGTGTCGGGGGGGGAGTTCATGAGGAGCAGCAGGGTAAAGGGCTGTGTCGGGTCGGGCTTACAGCGCGCTAACGTGGCTGTGATCAGGCAGCAAACATGCTAGCAGAGAAACTTTATGAGAGAGGACAGAGCAGGATTGAGAAAAGAAAATCCACTGAGGTGGGATTTCGTACGGAAGAAAAACGAGGGAGTGACGAAACATACACGGACAAGAAAAGAACAACGGCAAACATGTATCTTCCTTCTGTTACCAAATCTTTTTCCTAACAGAATGAAAACACATGTTGATTTATCTGTCAGTGCAAAAAACATGAAATGAAGCCATAGATTCGAGACAATCAAAGACGAGAATCAATGAAAAAAACGTATGTAAAATGACAAATGATACAAATAAAAAAACAACAACTCACATGAATTCCCCAAATCACTCTTGTCTTTTGCCTCTGAGGACTTCTGATAAAAGGAACCTTGAGGAGAGGGAAGGGATATGGGAGAGAGAGGGAGGGAGAGGGCAGGGGAGAGATGGTGGGAGACGGATGATGAAAATCAAATTTAAGCCAACAGAAAAACAAACTCAACAAATGAGACAGCAACAAACTCATGAGTAGGAGTGATGACACGGGGAAGTGATCTTTCTTGATTTGGCCCCCCCTCCTCCCCAGATCAGTGCATAGCGTATAGAGATGGATGAGACGAGCAGGGGGGGGGGGGGGACATGGAGGTTCTGTGAGGGACCGGCGTGATCCATCAACTGGGCTTAGTGCCTCCACCGCAGCCGCAGCAGCAGGACTGATGCTGGCAGGTGGGGGGGAATGGAGGAGCTGATAAAGTGTGGGCTCCTGCAGAGTCAATAGAAGCTCTGCAGCCTTGCATCTGTCACTCGAAGGCGGATGGAGACGGTGGTGCGTGGAATAAAAGGAACAATTATGTTAGGAAAGAAGGGGATTGGAAAAAAAAGACAGAGATTTGGGGGGAAAAAATGCTTTTCAGGCCCAAATGGGGCTTTGTTGTGGACAGGTATTATGTTGAATTGAAGAGGAGAGCGGGCTCCGATGGCAGCCGGGGACGGCGCACTACAGTACACATAATATTCAGTCTCCCTGGGACATCCATAAACAACTATACAAACAATGAAGTCCTTATTGGAGAGGGGCAGAGCCACAGGCAGACAAGTGGAGCGACAGGAAAATCAATGGCTTGATAGATGGGGCTGGTGTGTACATGTAATCAGGCCACAGGGAGGCCGGGCCGGAGCAGGGGGAGGTGACTGTCAGGGTCAGTCTAACTGATGGCCCGTCCCAACCCATCCCGGAGAGTTTCTGTTCATCCTGACCGAGCCCTCTACAGCGGAGCCGGGTGAGAGCATGCTTCAGTGGGTGGGCTGCGAGGAGGAAACCTCAGAGAAAGACAAAATGATTCCTGTGCTGACAGCGCCGGGCCTCGGAGGAAAGGGGATGCGTACAGGAAATCACCGTCTGTGTTTGAGTCATAAATTATTTGAATATGGCAGGAATCCAACCTCTGGGAATCCGCTGTCGTCTGGCAGAACTGATGTCATCATTCCGAGAGCTACAAGTTAATTCGGGTATTTACTCCGAAATCCATACGGTGGAAAATGATGATACTATCAGTCTGCATTGGATCGAAATCTTGTTGACCACTTGTAAGTAACTTCCTGTTGAGGTGAACCCTCGAGTCGGGATTCTCCGCTGTTTGCCTTTGCTGGGGTGTGTGTGTGTGTGTGTGTGTGTGTGTGTGTGTGTGTGTGTGTGTGTGTGTGTGTGTGTGTGTGTGTGTGTGTGTGTGTGTGTGTGTGTGTGTGTGTGTATGTGTGTGTGTGTGTGTGTGTGTGTGTGTGTGTGTGTGTGTGTGTGTGTGTGTGTGTGTGTGTGCGTTCTCCTTTGTCCAGATCAATACGTACAGACAATGTCAAGTCGGAAAGAGCAACTTACCAAACGCTGGGAAAACAACATCAGAATCAAAGAGGGAGTGCAAGTGTCAGAGTTGTGAAAGTGCAAGCTCTCCATATCAATGTGTAGATACTTAACTTTGTGTAATCCAAACCCAAGGAGTGTCTAAATGCGATGAACAAGCTCCAAAGTAAATTACGAACGCAACTCTTTCCTTTTTGACGCGGGTCGGCCGAGTTTTTTTCCAGCGCGTCTGCAACGGAGAAACACCGGGAGCTCTGTTTCCAGCTCTCGTCAGATCGTGTTCCTCCGCCAGATTTCTGAGATGGAAGGCAATTGAGATGATTTAAATAAATTCAAACCACCGAAAATGAGATCAAGCTGCAACGGAATCCACGGACACGTGTTTGCTCAGACCCCAGCGCTGCACTGGAGGGAGCAGCTCAGCGGTCCAAGGTGAGTTCAGATTGCACACAACTTCCACTCCCAATCATATTTGCTATAATATGAGCTTTTAGATAATGGGGCCGGTCTCCTAAACGCTAGTGGAAATGGTCATTAGCATTGACATAAGTGGCTTCACCCTCTTAGCTTTCCAAAAAAAATCAATCTCTGAAACGATCCTAAATCTATATCATTACGGCTTTATATTCTCTGCAAACTGGCCATCAATCCGGCGAGAAGTAATGCTCCTGTGATAGGCTGAGTTACGGAGGGCGTGCGGCGGGGGGGGGGGGGGGGGGGAGTGAATGTGTGCTTGTGCCGCAGAGGGAAATAAAACAAGATGAATAAAGACGTTAAATGAAATCACCGCACGCTGAAGTCATAGTTTCCTGTCATTCCTCGGTACATGTGTGCGTACCGTGCGGCGTGTGTTTACTTTGGACAGACGCACGCAGATCCCTCAACCAGCTGCATTTAAGATGCATGGCGACTGCCAATGAGTGCATCATGTCAGCAGCACGCTGGAGGTAGCAGTTTACAACCTCGCAGGGCAGAAAGGCTCAGATCAGCGGCACACAGTGACGAGCAGCTGCATGGAATTGCCGACATCCAGCAGCAGAGTCCTTTCATATTGTTGGTGTCGGTGTCACAATCACCATCTGCAGCGGGTTATGCACACAATGGAGGCATCTGTGATTACGTGTGGCTCTAACACCTTCAGAGATGTTAATTGGAGAGGAATGGAGAATAAATCAGCTCCTATGCGCCGCATTGTTTTCAGCCATTTCACTCTGTTCCTCTTTCTCTGGTTGTCACAGAACCTGAACTGGCACGAAGGCAAAGACAGAATGAGTAGATGAATCTCAAGTGTTTAAAATAGTTTTACCCTTTAACCTCTCCGCACGCGCGATGCACACATGCAGCAGGATTCCAATCTGTGAATGTGTTATCAGGGAGAGGGGGCAGCACTGTGGGCCGGACTGAACCGAGAGGCTGTTTTTAACTTGATGGAAGAAAGAGAAGCACAAAACAATCGGCCGCCTGCAGGAGAAATATCTGGCAGCACCTCAGACCGGCTTCGGCTCTTTTGTTGTGAACAACAATACAAATAAATCCAGTAGAAGAATTGTGATTTCTTTTCTACGGGAGGGAGGAGAAACTCTGCTGCAACCTGGAGACTCTGCTTCAATTCATGTTCACTTCCTGACACGTGTAATTGGCAGCTCGGGAAAAAGGAGCAAGTCTTCACTTGTGCCACTGTGGCTTTGTGATTCCTCTCATTGGACCTTAGGAATCTGCAGTTTGAGAATTAAGGGTAGTAATCAGAGCAGCTTGGAAGCCGTGACCTCCCTTATGTAATTACAACATAATCACTTATTATTATTTTAAATATAACTCCCGACTGCTTAGCTTGTGACATGGATAACTACTTAGAGTGTTTCCCTTTGTGGCCCTGGTCTTTCTTTGACATGTGCTTAAATTTTAAGCAAAGCTGACACAGGGAACGACGTGCAGTGGTTTCTGCCTTTTATGTCCCTTTTTTCTCCAGCCGCTTTGGTGGATTATGCATGTGCAAATAAAGAGAGAAACAGATCAAGTGCGGAGGACACAGAGAGAAAGCATTTTAGCATGTCTTATTGTTTATGTATGAGTGAAGTGAAACAGAGTGAGCGAGAGACGGGGGTGAAAGTGTTATGTGGGGATGTGAAACACAGCGTGGTGATGAAAGAGCCGCGGGGAAACTCATGGTCAAAGGCTAAAGAAATGTCTTTGGTTGGCGGGTCAGAGAGAGTAGCAGAGGATTAGTCGAGTACTCACTCTGCATGCACAGCCCATCGGTGCAGTTCTTGGACTGGAGCACCATGCCCTCACAGTCCTTCCCCCCGTTTTTTGGTGCCGGGACGTTGCATTCTCTCCTCCTCCAGTGGGTGCACTCTGTCCCACAGGTGGACCACTTACTCCACTCTGTCCACAGGCCATCCACTACCACACAACACACAGGACACACACCAGGACAGAGTGAATGAAATGGCAAATGAGGAGATGAAGACAATCGTGTGTGCGGGAGTGGGTGCCAGGACACGTGATGGAGACGGCCAGGGATATATATGCGTGGGAGAGGGACACACAGATAAAGGCGGAGGCACAAACAGAGCGAGATATGCAAACACAGAGTTGCATCATGTTTTTTTTGTGTATTTAACATTTGCACACCCAAACCCTCTTTCCACCCACTAACATGTGGGTGTATTGACATTTTGTGCCATTACCTGGGCAGAGAGGGTTGCACGGCAGCTTCTGGATGCCTTGCCCCTCACAGATGGCCCCCCCGTTGAGGGGCGCCGGGTTGGTGCAGCTGCGTGTGCGTTTCTGGTAACCGCGGCCACAGCGGCTGTTACACACCGACCACTCCGTCCATGTGGACCATCCACCGTTCACTGGAATAGATGGTAAAGAAAACATGTTATATGCTTTCTCAGCTCTTACTCAGGTGGCTTCACCAAAAGGGAAATTATATTTAAAAACAGGCTATAAAGTTACGAAGGGGCATAAAGCAAATAGAAAAAATAGAATGAGGTGAAATAAAAAACATTAAAACACAAGATGACATTTAAACAAATGAAACGAGAATTAAAAATGTCGCGAATTCGTTCCGGTCTTTTTATCCCACTAATGCCTGATGGTGCAAATACTACACATACCATGAAGGTATTGGTAGTACTCTGCCGCCGTCTAGTGGTCGCAGTGGAGAATACATACTAGCCCCTTGGTATTGATATTAAGCTGTATTTGAAATACTGTGATGATGGAACAGCAATGATTTTACAGAAACATATGTTGTTATTCAATTTCAAGCAAAAGCAGCATCAATATAATAATCTACATACCAGAGACTGGAACATTTTTTAAATTACGTTTATGCCCCATTATGCCTAATGTCGCTAATTTGCCTCATACCAACATTTTATATCTATTGTACATGCTATATTGAAATTAACAATCTCCACTTAATTTAGAATCTGTACAACAGCCAAAATAATTTTTTTTATATAATTGGAAATTAATTCAGGCAATAGGGGGTTACAAGCATAAACACAAACGCAACATTTGGGTTTTTGGTTTGGTTTGTCGTTAGTGAGAATTATAGGAACATCGTTTACTGTTATTTGAATCTTGGACACATCAATTTACAGTCATTTACCCACTGTTAAATATACAGTGCAAGTTTTATTTTGTTGCGTCCTGACCCTGAACTCTCAGGTCGTTACTCTGCCGTGCAGCCAGACAGTAAATTCCGGTCCGATTGCTGCGCATTTTCCATTCACTGATTCCTCCTAATGCCTCCCTTCCTCTCTCATCCATCTCTGTCAGCGACTAAATCCAGTGGAGAGTGACACCAGGGCTTTTGGCTGAGAACGAGTCTGTGGCATTTTGAGATGGTGGAGCCGAGGCCCCCCCCAGAGCCTGCGGCTTTCAAATGCGACATGCTCACGAGTGAAGCCCGAAATATCGAACTCGTGGGGAAGACCGCCAAAACCCCCCAACACTTCCTTACTGTCTTCTCTCTTTTCGTCCGTGGATTATGGCTCTATCTTTTTTCTCCCTCTCCCTCGTTTTTCCTCCTTTTTCTTGCCAGCTCGTGCTCCTGTTTCCAGTGTCCTTGCATTGGCTCGGGCAGGAAACCACTGGGCTAAAAACACACTGCCTATCCGTCTTATTGTTTTATGACTAGCATCAGACACAAGTCTTACTTATTCTTTTGGACTTCTCATACAGCTTTGTGGGGATGTGCTTTTCCACATACAGCTCAGTAGCACACAGATTTTTGGAAAAGGGGGGGGGGGGATAAAGAAGCAAGCACAGCACAAACAGAAGAGCTTGTGGCTTGAGTTACTTTTTCTCAAGAATGGGTCAACATCAGAGCAAGTTTTTTAAAACTACATACACTGTGTTCCTGACAGTAAAAAAACAGCGATACTTGTACCTGAAAACAACTTTCTTAAAAGTACAACTTGTGTTAATGCATCACTCTTACATTGACTCCCCAATTGCCACATTATCCTCAGTGCTCGGTTAAATTCAACCCGAAAGTGCTACTGCACACTTAAATTTGTTTCTTTGAGCTGTAAACTAAATTATGTGACTGTTTTTAGATGTAACACATTAACACCGGTTTTAAAATCACATTTGGGACCTAATCTAATTTCAAAATCCACATTTATGGGTTGAAAACGCCCTCTAGAATTTCAAACCATCTTGAACCATGCAGGGGCCAATGCTGAAGTAGAGTTAACAATTTGGGACGTCTTCACTTCATGACATTTATTGTTTTTTTTAGAGGTGGGCCGCTCATTTTCAAATCCGTGCTGAAACTTCATCCCAAAACCACCACATCATCTATTCAGAGACGTCTCCCATCCTCTCACACATACGCCGTTCGAGAGCCAGTGGTTCCAACAGCTCGGTAGGTGTCTCTGAGCCCTGCCGCCCAGCGCTGGGTTCCAAAGGCATTTCTGAATTTCCAGGAGGAGGCATTTGGTGAAGTGAAGTTCCACTTTAACTAACAACAAACAAACAAAGGTATTTTCACTTCATCCAGTCTGACTGAGCTGTTCATAAACCCCCGATGTGGTGTTGATCTTACTTAATCCCACAAAAAGTAAACCCGCAGTATCACGAGGCGTCCTATCAAGCGCAGGATGAACTCCACACCGGCCTCAGTTAACTGAACTATGGAGAGGACTAGTCGCTGCGTACAGGAAAACAATCTCCCAGGTTTAAAGGAGCATGTGTTTCATGTGTCACTTCTCCTGTCTGGAGTAGCCTCCAGCAGACGTGGAAGTTTTAGCTTCACAGCCTCGCCGCGCAGTGACAGTCGTGTTGGGTTGATGTCGGGGAGACGGTGGGTGAGTCTGTGTGAATCCACAGCGGGGGTGCCTTTAAGTACCGCTCAGCCACATCAGCACCTTGCTAGCGTTTCAGCAAAAATCTCCAACTTCTCTGCACACCTTGCGGCAGGAACAAAATGAGGCGATGTGAGAGCCAGGGGAGAGAGAGAGAGGGCGAGAGAGAGAGAGAGAGAGGGCGAGAGAGAGAGAGAGAGAGAGAGAGAGAGAGAGAGAGAGAGAGAGAGAGAGAGAGAGAGAGAGAGAGAGAGAGAGAGAGAGAGAGAGAGAGAGAGAGAGAGAGAGAGAGATTCACTTCATGCAGAGTGACTTTGAAATTTGTTTCATTCGGAGTTGAGCCGACTACTGATGCTTCTCTCTCATGTGGCCAATAAGGAGGATCATTTTTTTTTGGGTCATGAGATGTGAGACCTTCTGGATGTTCAGTGTGGTAATATTATTTTATTTTATTATTTTACCGTAGACAATGACTGTGGCGGTGGTGCTGCGTCTCTTGGCCACGATGTTCTTCGCCACACAGGTGTAGTTGGCCGTGTCGGAGAGACGCGCCTGCTTGATGATCAGGTTGTGGTCGATGGTGATGTAGAAGTTCCTGTCGTCCGCGGGATCAATCACCTCTTCGTTCTTTAGCCACTCCACCTGAGAAGAAGAAGAAGAATAAGAGGAGCACAACATGAGGAAGATGAAACACAGATGGCCACGGCGACAACAGGACAGACGATGTGAGAGTCGACATAAGACAGGCTGACCAAATTAAAATGTAAAGTGTTTAAACAGCTACAGTTTTTCTTGTGTCTGTCTAACTTCTGCAATAGTGAGGGCCAGGATTAGAGTCCGGTCTCTGAGGTCCTGCTACAAGGAGTCAATAGCAATCATGCTCTTTTCATTCTCCCCCTAGAACAAAGCACAACAGCATCGTCAGGAGCCGGAGAAATAAAACTCCACACTTCCTGAAGCACAGAGGCTCCCTGACCTTTCCTTACGAGTTCCACATCCCTAAATGATACCGGCGCTGAACTCCTGGCACCATCACAGAACAGGGGACATTTAAAGCCGTAAATCACCCCCAAATCCTTTCCCCCCCCCCCTCCCTCCCTCCTCCCCCCAGCTTTAAGAAAATAAATCGCACGTCTCATGCCTCACACCTCTGCAGCCGCTTTGATTTAAGAGAAATATTTCCTGCTTCTCTGGTTTTCTTCAAAGAAGCTGTCCAGTCATGAGGAGGCCTGGCAAACAGCAGACGTCCTGTGTATTGTGAAATCCAATGAGGACCACGGCCTGATAACAGATAAGACACCAAGGAGCAGCACAGGCACAGATAAGAGGGGATGTTTATAAAGGTTCTTTCCCACGAGAGATAAAGTATCTAAAAAAAATAAAATGTGGGGCAATAACCTGATATGAGTCCTGCCAAGACAAAACAGTCTCCGCTCACTATTGTTCACTGTTGGATTGCTTGTGAAACACCACAGGAATAGTGTAGTGGCGCAGACATGTTCAAAACACCGGCCAAGACTTGCATTGTTAGAAGTTTCTCAAAGGGGAAGATGGAGCTGATTGTGACACACACCGGCTCAGATGCATCACCAGCTCCTCCAGTATCTGTGTTAGCCGTTAGCTCGACATGGCAGATATGAAAAATGCCAGTCACTGTCACAACTCGGCAAAGGCTGGCTGCTCTCTTATCCAGTCGCAACACACTGAAGAGGCCGGGAATAAAATATGATCAGTGCTTGGCTTCAAAATAAATTCACATTTAACCTCTTCAGCTCATGCAACCCGCAGCATCGCACCTCATAAGACACCAACGCCCATGAGGGAACTTCTATCTGAGCAAACACTGCATGCAGAAGTTAATATGAGCCCAGCTTCACTCAGTGTGATGTGTGTCCTCTGCCGATTTGGTTCTTATGAGTGTTTCCCTCCATAAACATGGATCAGCTGAATTAATCGCACAGAGCCGGAAGGGAGAGGATTCCCTCAGCAGCCGTATACGCGAGCTGAAATTAAACCGCTCTCTCACATGAGCACAATGCAATAAGTGTAAAAGTGCAGCATGACATCAGTTTTTCTATGTAGAGGAGATGCATCACATCCGCGGAGCACTTAGAAACATAAACATTCCTCGACAAAAAGAACTCGACGCTTGATTGAAGCAGATTTATTATTAGCAAAGTCCATTAACAGCCTGTGCGAAGACAACAAAATACTTAATCTGTGTTTGTAGCAGTTGTGTTGGAATTGCAGATGTGAGATGCATAGGCAACATTTTTATGAACTAAATCTAAGATTAAGAATATATAGCATTTTAATGGTTACTCCAGATATTTGTAGCAAAGCATGTATATTTTATAAGATGTGTACATATTTATGTATTTCAGTACTGTCCTATGGAATTAGCTTCTGTGTAATTGTATTACAGCTCATCTGTTTTGACATCTGCTGTCACAAGTTTTATTGAAATTGATGCACCAGAATAGTTTTGCAGTAATTCACCAGCCTGTACCCTCAAGTGACATATTTAAAACCTATCAAGAAAATACCCTCTTACAGTCGACAGTTATTATGCAGTAAACATCAATGTTTGTGTGTTTGTCTTCAAACCTTTGAATTGTATTCAATTACCAACTAGAAAGGCAGTAAATAGAGTGGATACCAGCAACAGTCCCCTTAAATTCAAGCTGCACCAAATTGAGCACACTCATAAATAATAGTTTCCTCAATATGCCAGATTTTTTTCCATAAAAAATTTGTGAAAATGTCACAAAATGTCTTTGTCTTTGTACAAATCTACGTCAAAATTTGACAGGTTCTGTCTTGGCCAATGTCCCATCCTTCCGTTAAGTTTTGGTGAAATCTATTCAATAGTTTTTGCGTAATCCTACTGATAAACAAACAAAGTAACCGACAAACAAACATGCGAATGGGGTGAAATCATGACCAGGGAGCACAACCCATGTGTGTACATTTGACCACGTTCTTAACACAAGGTTGTGTATTTTTTTGCTCCCTTTTGTCGAGCCAAAAAAACGAGGGAACACAACTCCACTAAAACAAATACCGATGATGCAAACAGGAGAAACGGTTGTTTTGTTGACACGATAAATATTTTGTCTTTCACCGCTCACAGCAGCGAGTGCGGGACATGTGGCACCGCCAACTGAAAGGTCTGATCTCTCCGAATGGAGATTGACGGGGATACAAAAAGGCGGTTATCCAATTTTCGCACCAATCACAGGGGCGGCCTCTCCAAACGTGCTGCGTTCGGATGTCAAGAGCACTTTTAAATGAGAAGGTAATTAAAAATTGAACAAAAGAGCTTTTCAGCGCAGATGGAGGGGCGGGAGGGAGACGGAGTGACGAGGGATAGAATGTGGAAGAGACTCGTGTCAGAAGTGGGGACGTGTGAGCGCGAGAGCAAAAGTGAGCAGCAGTTCACCCATCATTTATTCTGCTGCGACTATAATTAGGGCTCATTAATAAAACCAGAGATGAAAAGGTAAGCCAATCTCTACACCATCCTTGTGAGAAGATTTCAGATGATTAAAAGTCTGCAGAAGAAGACTGTCCAACTTTCTCTCAACAGACTCCAGCAAGTACACAGAGAGGCACACACACACATGCAAACACACACACACACACAACCACACACAAGCACTCACAGCTTGTTAGCGTCTGATTGGCAGTGAAACATCCGGAGAGGTAATTGGCACATTTCTTGTCATTAACAAAGCGAAATTGCCACATGTCAGCTGTCATAAAGAGAGGGAGTCATCCTAGGTTGTGGGAGACGGGCGGGTGACAGAGAGAAAGACGGTGTGACAGACACCTATAGGGAGGAAGAGGAGGAGAGGGACACACACACACAGACAGACAGGTGGACAGGAGACGGACAGGAAACGATGAATGAGGGAAAAGGAAACGGGTTCACGGGCAGAAGGACAGTAACCGATGTACCAAAATATAATATATACACGAGACGTCATCGCTGAAGACTGACAAGAGAGAATATATATGGGGGGGGGGATAAAGGGTGAAGTTTACAAAGAGGTGACTTTGTCTTGAAGAGGTGAAGACTGAACGAGGGGAGAGAGGGAAAGACTGAAGCGAGGGGTAAACAAAGAAGAAAGAGATCCAACTGAGAAGAGACAGTTTCTTCATCTCCTGAGCTCTGGCAAATTCACAGGGCCGGGATATATTGGATGGTACGTCGAGAAAAGAAAAAGACAGGCAAGAAGAAAGAGAGGAAGCGTGTAAAGAGAGATGCTGTACAGTGTGTAGGAGGGTGGTGCGGCGTATCAATGGTGGTGATGAATCAGTGACATACGTGTGCGTGTCGTGTTGGCATAGTTACGACATCTGTACATACATCACAGAAACCCAATGTGTGTACAGGTGCCCTGATTCATTACGGTGGTCACAAAGACAGAGCAGCTCCCGTGGGTAACTTTTGCTGCAGTGGATTGTGGGAGGTTTTAAGATTTGGGAGATTTGTGATGATTGTGCACATTGTTTAAATCAAAATATAAATTGAGCTGCACAGAATGAGGTCACCACTGAAGAGAGTTTAAGTGAGCTATCTTTTTTTAACTCTATCCCCTTATGTTTAAATGTTGATATGGGAAACCTGTTCATGTTTGGTTGCGTATCTTCACATCCATCATTCATTTGGATTCATGTTGTGTCCACCTAAGTAAAAAGTTGGTCACATTTTTTGCTGTTTTTTGGGCTCCTCCAACTCCTATGAGATATATCTGCATCTTTAGCTGCTAAATGCTCATCTCTGTTCAGCAGGTTGCTTCAAACATTATCCCCCTCATATTAAAAGGTCAATAAAGCAAACCTCTAGCAGATGTTGATTAGCATTAGCATTCACTTGGAGTCATGTTTGTGTCCACCTGACACATGTAAGACCAGAATTTGCTATATTTTTATCTGGGTTTTTGGGCTCCACCAACTGCTGAGAAATAAATATTCCTCCCTATAGCTGCTAAATGCTCAGCTGTGTTCACCAGGATGTTGCTCACTTTGTCTTTCTGTTACTTGGGGCTGGGCTGGCAGCACAAATCATGTTTTTTTAGCTAAAGCAGCTGCTTGCTGTGGCCAAGAACGACACTGACGACAGTAATGGAAGTCATCCAAAACAAAGTTTCACCATAACAACGGGCTTAAAACCTCAGTAAAGCTGAGGAGAACTGCAAAGTCTGCTGTCAACCCCCCTTGAATTAAATCATGCGATCCATGGTTATTATTTAAAAAAGATCAATTACAGATGACTCAATCCATTTCCTTTTTTATTTTAATCATATGTCTCACATCACATCCTGAGCTGTAAACTGGATCTGGGCGACTGCCTTGTGATTAAGATGGGAAATTAAAGCACACATTTATCCCTCGGCGCTTTTGAAGGACCCCAGCATGGTGGCCTATATATCCTTTAACCAATCCAGAACTGGGCCGCAGCATCAGTGTACTTCACCAGTGTCACTTACTCTCCCGCTGGCAAACGTTACTGGCTGCAGACCTGGCCTGAGCCGCGGCGTGGGAGTCGCCTCTGAGTGGGATGTTTCTGCTCTGTGCTGCCAGGGTGTGTCGGCACTACACTCATCAGCCCAATATACTGAAAAGACTGTATACGATCCACTCACTTGTTGGCGAAACCATTTATTACTCATCCCTGTTGTGTCAAAAATAGAATGTACAGCAGAGTACGGGGGAGGAAAGGGTGTGAAAAGCAGGAACAGGAAAGGGGGGGAAATGCTCCATGCACGGCACTCCTCCTCTACGGATAAGTCATTATGAGCTCTCCTGCTTCTCCATGTGAAGTCTAACTATCTACCCGGCGTAATTTATTCATTTCCCTTTTTTCCCCCCGCACACATCCGCTCGGGGCTTGAATGACACACCTGGAGAACGAGCCACAAAAGGTTACAAACTGATTATTCAATCATTCACTATGAGACAACAAACCATATGCTCCGCACCTGCCTAGCACGGCAAGAATGGAAATGCGAGCTGTATAAATATTAACAAGCCGGAATGCACAAACGCTGTGATCGTCTTGAGATGGGATCTGAAGGATGTTTTGTACGAGTGTATGTGTTGAGTGTGTTGTGAGGAGGAACTGCACTGGGAGGAGGTTAGGTAACTGGGCTGGAGTTGGAGCGGTTACTTCAGTAGGTGTCCACACAGATGACGGATCACTGAGACTCTGGCCAGGAGTAATAACCTCACCGTGCTCACTGCTGCCCAAAGCTCTACACAGTGTGCTGAGGGAGAAAAGCCATTTCTTCAACTCGCTCCAAGGACAGGGAGACACTTCACTTCTGAAACACAGCTCTCTCTGTTCTCGATTGCTCACTTCATAGCCCTCTTAAAAAAAAATATGATTCCTACAATCCCTCAAAACCAGTACAAGTGTCGGGTGAGGTTATATATTTACCCACTCTCTGTTTTTTTAATACATATTTTTTTTATATAGATATTTTTGTTTATACTTAAGTGTAAAAAACGTCGCCGATAAAATATATATTTTGAGCTATTATTCTAATACTCATGTTTTAATTTGGGTTATTTGGGTTTAAATGCTCTAATGTTCAGAAGACACATCACTTTCCTCAAACTGTCCACTGCTGCAGCTCCTCTTTTCAGCCTCTGCCTGACACACTGGGTTTTAGCTTTAATCTCTTTAAGTTCCTCCTCCCAATCGAGCCTAGTCCGCTCTGATTGGTTAACTGCTCCTGGCGTGTGAAGGAAATGTCGGCCTCTGCTTGCCCTTTGTTAGAGGGTACACTAGGACTATGACAAAGAGTTTCAGGAGCTCGGAGTTTATGAGTTTGGGCTTTTTGACTTTACAGAACATACACAAAAAAACAATTTAACACACCAGAGGAAAGAAAAAAACATCAACTTTCTGCTTTAAGCCAAATCTTAGGGATATATTCGTGTGTGGGTGGACTTATTTACAACCTGACTGCAGAGAAGTGTGGCCCTCACATGCTTTTTTATATAAAGTTATAAAGAATAAAGTGGTCTATGCCATTGTTGAGGTTTTACAGGATGGAGAACTGTGCGATTCACTCTTTTCGCACATTCCTCGGCCTCCCTGACTCTCCCCTGGCCTTTAGAAAAGCTCTCACCAAGTGGGAGGCGATAGAGGTCGGAACTCTGCCGATATACAACACAACCTTGAGCAGAGAGGATGAAAACGCTGGAACAGATTCACGCCTTCAGTGCGAACAGCTCATAAACCAATTTCAAAATAATAAAGAAATCGTTTTCCCCCCAAATCGAGGACTCTCACATTCATGTCTCATCCCATCATGTTAGATGAAACCACCACCTGGCACACAGATTCCAGGTAGCTTAGAGAAACGTGATTTTATCACTTTATGCACTTTTGATAACTGTAAACAAATAAGGTATGTTTGCCGAGGGCTTTGGAGAAAACTCACATGATAGCAAAGGGGTTTTGAGTAAATCTGTTTGTCTTGTTACCCAAATGGATCATGTAGCAGCTCCTTAGTTTTGTTTTCTTGTAATTTTTCTTTAATTTCTTCGCTTCACTTGCCTGTAAAGCCCTGAGTTATTTGAGGAAACAGTAGAGGCCCGTGACTTAGCACAGAGGACAGGAGCGTCGGCGAATGTTGGGCTATTAGAGTAAATCACAGCCTTTGCACAGGAGAGCGGCGGTGATTGACAGGTGAGTGCCTGAAGGGCAGTCTTTGGTTGGTTGCCAGAGGGATTGGGTCTGGCCTCCTGACACCTTCTTTCCCATGGGTAACCGTAATGAAAACACACTTCCTGTTCCGCTGGGCACTGAAGTGTTGTTTCTCTTGACATTCCTGGCCTTGCTCAAAAATACACTGCGCACTTTTTTTTCTTTTTTTTGGACTGGGAGGAAGCATTCAGCTATTTCTTGACAAGGTGACCCGACGCGCCGCTGTTTGCACTTTGCCTTTACCTCGCCTATGAAGTGGAACTGGGCCTGAAATCACCAGTAATCACTGACATTTACATGCTGACGTGCGGCCCAGGCCGATGCCGGAGCTCCAGAAAGTGCCGCGGTTAAGATATTTGAGCTATATTAGATTTTATACTGTAACGCTCGATAATAAGAGTCATTATCGCTACATTTAGCCAATAATAAAAATGGAAGAAACGTCATTTGAGCGTTATAGCAGAACCTCCCTGCTGGTCTGTACAAGTGAAATGTGCTCGGCTCCTGCTCCAGCTGTCTGAATTCATCGGACTCCGTTTTCTCACTTCTCTGGATGAGGGAGCGTGGAGTAAGGATCTTTTTGTCTCCCGGCTTTCTTCTCCGTAAAGCCAATGGACTTAATCACAGCAGCAGGGCCCCTTCCCCTGCAGAGCATCAATGACTCGTTACCCATGATAACACGGCAGGACCCTGGCTGACTGAGGAGATGCCTGAATTAAAATCCTGCTTCCATGGAAACCGGCTCAGCGGCTCACGGCGCTGCATCACCTCTGAACCCTTGTATTTCTCTCAAGGCTGTGACAAGTGCTGTGAAGTGGAGCTTGGAGATGGAGGGCATGGCAGGAGAAAGGAGAAAGGAACAATAACGCTGCAATCTTTTACAAAGGAGATTCAAGTCCATTTTATGAGCTCGCCACATATTCTCGAGTATGAAAAGAGGCCACTGTTACCTCTGTAGAGGCCCTTTAGTTGTTGATGAAAGAGCGTCACGGAGTTATTCAAAGCAGAGGATGCACGCTGAGCTGATGGAAAGTCCTCCATCCTCATTTTTACTTTTATTACTCTATCTTTGCTCAGCACTCGCCAAGTATGAGCCCACATAACGCAAAAACAGTGCAGAGAGCCTTCCCTGCTCAATCATTCCTTCTCCCCTCTGCCTAGAATAGCCTCCACAGTTCCATGTTCCATCTGCTCTTGATTACGTATACATACATCCAATATTCATGGCTATGAAAACGTGTTACAATGACTTCTAGGAAGGCCTGGTAATTGTCTAATGTATTCAGGCCGTACAAGACTTTGAGATGACTGAATCCTTGTGCTATTTCAGAAACCTCACTCACAGCGTTTCAGTCGCCCCAAGGCCAAAGTTCCACTGGTAATGGCCACAAGGAGAGCCAAAATAAATGCCTGCTGCTTGTTTTCTTTGTGTGTGCGTGTGTGTGTGTGTTCCTCCTCTCAGGGACTGTGTAGTTCTGAAAAATCAATGCACCAACATAACTTGTAGAAGGAATAAGGGCTAGGAAAAGCTCAGATGTCTGATGGGAACCGTTTCATGTGATCCGTTATGAAAACTTGCTGCATCATCACACAAAGCAAATCCTGATTATTCAGCATCACGTGCAGTTTTTTCCGGGCGACTGCCCTCGCAGAAAGCCAACAGAGACGCCAAACCACTCAAACAGACTCGCAGGATGTCATTACTGTGGTAAACCGTCACGACAACCTATAATGTAAATCATCTGAAGAGTGGAAAGACAAAGACGGAACACAAACAGCACAGTGCCACTTTGTAATCCGA
Source organism: Limanda limanda (assembly GCF_963576545.1). Lineage (NCBI taxonomy): Eukaryota > Metazoa > Chordata > Actinopteri > Pleuronectiformes > Pleuronectidae > Limanda > Limanda limanda. The sequence continues at coordinate 34,366,662 of NC_083636.1, read as the reverse complement.
GATTGGAGCTAATTGTGATTGACTGAGCTCTGATTCTGCACAACGTGGGTTTTTTGTTCTGAAATTTTACTTTTGTAACTCGGTATAAACAGCTGCAAAAATGTTGCTTTGAAAAGTGAGGTAAAAAGACAAACCTAGAAATATTACAAATCTTTACTCTGATGTTGGCTGGGAAGCCGTTCTAATGTAAAATGTTGTTTTTTGTGCAATCAACAGTGACAAAAGGAGACGTTAATAACTCCCTGCACTCGTGTTAAGTCTGGGGAGCTGTCAAAACTTAAATCACAAGATTTAAACACCTATATTCCAGGAAAAGGAAGCACAAAAGTCTGATTTCCTTTTCCACTTCAACGGCAGTGAATTCAATTTCTGCCAGTAGGTTAGAAACATTCATAACCTGTGTCTCAATTCAGCGGCTGTATCCTTCGGAGGCTGCATTTGAAGACTGATCGCGTCACAGCGGTACAACTAGACTCGTCCCATTCCAAGATGACAAGATGACCGATGCTTAAGTGTCAGGTTTCAACTCAACCGAACAGCTAACGGTGCACTGGGGGAAATATGAAGGGCCATTCAAACATTCTCGTTTTCCTGAGCCGCAGCCTCGGAAGCTAGGCGACAGCAGTACGGCCGGGATGATCATGGAAACCCTCTGTTGACCAGACTGCCTCATTTTGGCCCGAGAAGTCTCCATCCCTCCCTTCCTTGGTATACAGCTATAGTGTTAGTGTTAGAATAACTGAATAGAGTAACAGTGTTCCATTTGAGTTGTTGGCAGCCTGTTGTCATGTGTGTGGAAGTGTGGATGTGTGACAGTTTACAGTCACACAACAGAAAAAGTAGTGTGTCCTGCTCGTCCTCTCCATAAAAGAACAGCCTTGGAACCCAGTCACAGAGCACCATGTCCAACACGTACAGTCTCCATGCTTTTACAGAAGTACTGTAAGAGTTATGGGTTTTATGGCTCAGCCGCTTCCTGCCATCTCGCCAGCCTCCACCTCGCTGTAGGCAAAAGCCCGTAAAGGAGCGAGCTGACATCCCTGGAGGCCTGACAACAACCCACTGGATCCAACCCCAACAAACCTCAACAGCTCTTCTCCTTCTGCTTTCAGCAACTCTCATCCTCACTCTTTTTTTCGATGTTTTTGTCGCAGAGTGGGTGAAATATGACAGATCTTTCCTTCACAATGGCTGCTACACATTTCTCCCCTGTTTCATATGTAACCACAGAGCCCATCTGCTTTTTCCGAAGTTTTTCCTCTGGCGGGCTCTTGTGAGAAAAGGACCTGACAGACACAGATGAGAATAAAAAAAAAACAAGTATAAAGTTTTGTCCCTTTTTCCCACCGAGGCAGCTGTGTTTGAGTTCAGGGGAAAATAGAGGGAGAAAAAAAAAACACTTGTGGAAAGAAAGGGTGTCCTTCTTCGAGGCCATGAGGTAAGTGTGAGTGATTAAAGGGGCTGAGAGTTTGCTTCAGTACATGAAGAATGGTCGACTCAATCGTTCAAGGAAAAGTATAGCACACAAAATGACATCTGCAGGGAGAATTTAAAAAAATAAAAATCTATCAAGTGTTTTTTACCCCGAGAGAAAACTCCACTTGATGTGGTGAAGCTTAACCAAATATATTTGGGCTTCTCACTTTTGAATAGATGGCTACTTTGGTGATGGAAACAGATTTGTGTGCATGTAAATGTGAAGAATCTGTAGGCGAGGGACAAGACTCTGGGGCCGGAAACTTTTCGGTTTCGGTTTCTAGTTTGATTTATCAGGTTTGAGCAGGCTTTGGTCGCCTGAAGGTAAACAGTTCAGGTGGAGAGCAAAAGAGGCGGAACACATTGACCGAAACGCATCGGCTATCGGCTTTTTCATTTATCTAAATTCATATGCAGATAGCTAGAGATTGGCCAAAATATCGCCTGGACCTAAAACACCTACAAGCACAATTGCAATTTGTGTTTTGTGTGGAGAGATGTTTAATTTGTGTGAATATATAATGTCTAGGGGCAATTGGTCCGAAATATCTGCTTTCGACACCAGAAGCACCAAAATATCCGCCACTACCACAGAGGCTAATTTGTCATCGGATGAAAGCCAACGGGCTCCGAGATTTGGTTGATGGGTAACTATACAAACAGATTTGCTTATCTTTACCCAGACTGGAAACACCATTCATTTTAAGTCTTTTTCAAAGTCCTCATCTGGGTTGCCACAGGAACTCCATATCTCAGTAAGCCAAGATGTGCCGTGATTGGAGTCCAGCTGAGTCTTTAATCGTTGCACTGAACCAATCCCGGGATTGACACACGGACCTCGGACAGGGGGGGCGGGGGGTTAGAAACACCAACACTGTACGGCTGTTAGTGCAACACTGTCTCTCTGAATCCTGGGTTGTGTGAGGAGAGTCTGCCGAGTGCCGGTCCCAAAACTTTCGTCCATTTAGCCTGTCAGCACTTTCAGCGGGGATAAATGCTGTGCAGTTCCACTCACTTAACTCAGCTTTTCCAGGTCAATCACAAGCCTTTGCAGGGTTCAGTCCCTACACCACCAGCTAGAAAAAAAAACGGAAAAAAACACCAACGCCCCCCCCCCCATCAAACCACCCCTTTCATCCTCTTTTTATGCTCCTGCAATCTCAACTGAGCATTTTTCAAATACAGCTGTAACAGTGTTCTACTGAAGGGGGGGGGGGGGGAAGTGGAGCATGCAGGAGATTCTGGCTGAGCTCAGGTAACACAGGGACACAACTGCTCTTCTTTCTTTTTTGCTCTAAAGATAATTAAAAAAAAATGTTTCTCCTCAGACCAAAGTGCACTGACTGGCAGGCGATGTTCAGGAACTACCCAAACTGTTTAAAATAGCTCAGACAGCAGTGGAAAAAATGCCCTTCCCTGTGCACAGATGTGTCGTGTTCATTCAGAGTTATGTCATTACAACCTTGAAAACGGGCGGAGTTCAGGAAGGAGGCCAAGTCTGCAATAAACAGTGTTCACTTTTTAATTTGGCACGAAGGAACAAACCCAACGACTGGCAACACCTTAAAACATATATATAAATACATATGCTAAAAATACCAATATGTGGGAATTGGTCATTGTAGTTGCTCGTTTTATACTTAAAGAACTACAATCAGGCCTGGTGGTGACATGTCGGTGAAAAACAACCCTGAGAAGTCAGTCAGTTTATTGGATTTAAGATGAGGGCTTTTGTTTGGGCTCATGTATAATCACAAATAACTGCATCTCCATGGAAAACGTGGAAAAGTAGATAAAAGAATTTATCCCTTCACATAAATAATAACATTTCCCACTCATCTACACTGTTGTGGGTCGGTAAAATGACTTTTTGGACCTTACCTCAGCAGCTGGGATGCCTTCAGGCGGTCGACATTGGAGCAACACTTCTTGTTCGAGTGACACTTCCTTCCCAAGAGGCTCCTGGTCAAACGTCTTCCTCAGGTCTACAATAAATAAAGACACAGCCCACCATGCATCAGTATTCAATTGGTGCAACAGTAATCAATTATCATCAATATTTGTACCACCGGTTGATAGATGTGAGGATTGAGAGTTATATTTAAGATGATATGCTGAGTAAATCAATACTTGTACTCCTAGACTAAGAATACATCTTTAAGGGGGGGCAGCAGGGCAACTCAACAATAGTACTTCCCCTTTTACTACAGCAATACACAACAGTGTGTATTAAAGTTGAAGAAACAGTGACAGAGATGTACTCCTTCTCTCTCTGTCCCAAACCTTCAGCGCTCACTCAAAGATAAATTGTCTGAAAGTAGATGGAAGGAAGATAGGGAGTGGGGGGGCGGCGGGGATCACTTGCCCTCCAATTTAAAACCAATATTTTTGTGGTGTGAGAGCCCTGATGGAGTCTTGCGCGGCAGGGATAGAGGAGCTGACAGGGCAGGATTACTGGAGGTGTCATGCTACACTGGAACCCAAAGCCCATTAGACATATTTCATCACCTGCTGCACTGAGGGAGACAGGCGAGGAGAGGAGAGGAACTTTTTGCAGAGCCACTGGAGCATCAAATCTACAATCATACCTCCAGACTCCACTGATAACGTCTCCACAGTCCTTGAAATATTCCTCACATACAAAAAAGTCTTTAGCTCCTATAGTGACGTAATTAGCCAAGAACAGTGACAATACAGAGTCAATACAGGCTTCCAAATCAAGGTCTAAGGTTTCCCTTCCGACAAGTGCACATCTAATATTCTGACATCAGAATGCGTGTTGTCGACTGAGTCACATTTTTTATTTGAGACAATCCTTTGTTAGTCCCACAATGAGGACAGAAGCTGTGTTGCAAAGAGGACAGTCAAAAAATAGACATCGGTGATGGTAAAACATAAACATGCAGTATAAACACAAAAATATTTTAATAGAACAGAAATAATATATACAGTGTAAACAGAATATATGAAGTGTGATGAAAACAAACTTTCCTTTATAAAGTTTATTTGTCTATTTAATATATTGGTCTTTAGCGCACTGTTATTTTTGTATTTAAACACCAACAATGTGGCTGACTTGAAACTCGGATCAAGCAACAGGCGGCTGAAGTCGAAAATTAACGAACCAAACTTATAATTTATTTGGTGAACCGCGTCGCGCTTTACAGGAGCAGCCAGGCATGTCAAAATTCGCCTCAGAATTATTTGTTACTTCATGCCATTTATTTATTCTCTGCAAAAGTCTATGAACTGCTAAAGGGAACTCAAGCGTCTGGTATGAAGTGAACCCATTAAATCAATCCAGTCCTGATTGCAAAGGCATGATAGGAGGATGCAAACTGAGCCGGAAATTATACCTGCTCTATAATTACCAACCAGACAGAAATATACATGTTAAAGGGCTGTGTGATATTTCAACCACTCGGCTCCGGGAAAAGAAAGGTGCAAACAGTGGGAGAGGTGTTGAGAGCTTGCCTCTACTTTACTTCAAAAGTTTCTGATGAAAGAAACACAGAGACTTCCGATTTATCTTTCTACCTCCTCCACCTTAGTGTGTCCATGGAAACAAACCCATACATGACCCCCAGGTTGAAGCGACTCAATCTGTGGACAGGATATGGTAAAAGGTCTCCATAGAACACTGTTAATGTAGAAATGGATTGCTATTGACATTGTGTGCTGAGATAAAAAAGAAAAGATGTATGGTACCGGTTTTGAGTTCAAGGTTTTACACGAGAGCTCGACTGAAAGCACCGGCACGTGTACGGGGACACGGATGCACGGTAGAATTTCTACATCAGAAGACGAAGCACGCCGAACATAATAAGTCTCAATGCTCTTGGGAGCAGCGGTTGTGGAAGTGTAATAGGACTCTGCCCCCATACTGTATCTATCGTAGTAAATAAATGCTCTGCAGCGTCCCTGGGAGATTTAAGTATGTGTATGAATTTTTATACAGTGTAAGTACGAGTAGCAAGGGCAGAGGATGCAGTCATTCTCACAAATCTATTTTTTCACTGACATTATCACCTGCGATAAAGAGAGACATCCCCGGAATTTACAGATTTCATCACTTGCTTCCTTATTTTTTTTTATTTCAAGAGAAGACATAATATTTTAAATAGAGACATATCATAGCTCGGCTAACTGTTCCAGATCCCCTCCAGGAGAAACTAGATCATGTTCCCATTACAGAATACACCATCAGACTACACCCAGACACCCTGAAGATATCCATCAGGATTTTAAGATTCTTCTTTTTTTTTTGAAAAATGAACCTTAAAATAACAAATTAAATGAGAGTTAGTCTCGGCGCTACCTGAGAGTGTGTGTCTGTGTGTCTTCAGGGGGATATGCCATAACTCCCCAATTTTTAATGTATTATAAAAGCTGAGAGGGGGACTGTTGAATTGAAAGTAGTTTCCATAAATGTCTGGTATGAAATTAAAAGGCAGAATGACTGGAGGGACATATTCTGGGACATAGCTTCGTGGATTGTGATTCAAGGACAAAACGATTGTTTTGAGAGGAAAGGAAAAGGTAAGAACTTGGCAAGAAAAGAAAAGTAAAAGGAGAGGAAATGGAAATTGTAAGAATAGAATATATGAGTCATTCTTCTGTTGCTCTGCTGTCAGTGGTGTTCATTGTAACGTTCATAGCAGGTTCTTCTTTTGCCCCAAACATGTTTAACAATGGGAAAAAAGAAAACTCTGACTTAAGCTTGACTTAAAGTTCCTTAAGCCGAGAAACACAAAATGCTACATCCACTTGTAAAACCTTGAACAGGAGAATAATACCATACTTTGTGTTCTGTCTCTAAAAGAGGAGTTAAATTTGAAAGTGTTAACCTCAGCCTGTTCCCTAAAAATCACTGAATAGCCTGAATTACACTGATAATATTAACGTCACAGGTTATTGTTTGTGAGTTCACTGTAAAGATTGACGCCGTTATTAATCAACCTCTTGCAGATCAACTCGTTCCGCTCACACTCAACACTTGCTGATTGCATTGTTTCGTTTTTTTTACTTACGTCAGGATTTCGCAAACATGCAAGCGATTATTTTGCTCAGCTTATTTTGTTTTTATTGGATGTGGCTTTTTTTAAATCATGCGTGTCTGTCCTCTCCTCACTTCTCGTAAAGCTTAACGGTTCTGTGGGACACTGCAGGGCGTGGGACCAGATGAGGTGACATTCCTGCGGGAGCCACACCATTCCCTCCTCGGCACACAAACGCTTCCAGCCGCGCACACACACACACACACTCACACCCCCCAGAAAGAGATACACACATGACAACCATTATCTTAAGCGGACATGTTTGGCTACTTGCTGGAAACAGTTACTAGCACTGGTGGAAAGCTTGATTAGGAGTGAAGAGTTGCAAAATTTGGGTTTAAACAATAATAAAAAAAAATAAATTCAGGTTTTACTTATTACCCTGTGTGTGTGTGTATGTGTGTGTGTGTGTGTGTGTGTGTGTGTGTGTGACAACTATTAAAAAGGTCCAGATAATTTATTTCAAGCTTTTTAAGTAAACATTACATTGCAACAATCTTTTGAAATGCATTTCCGCTGATTTGATTCATTTATTTAATTTCTTTCTGGGCACAGACTTTTATTGTTCCTATTTGGCAAGCAATCCCTGCTGCCCCCCCGATAAATGGGGGCCAATTAAAGCCGTTTTGTGGAGGTCACATGAAGGAAAGAACATCATAAGGACTTTTTATGCATTCTCTCCTTTTCCTCCAACGAGCGCACGGAGACCCTGACAGCACCTCCAGCCCGTCCGCAGGCCAACTCCTCAACACAACAACCTCTTAACTCGCCAGCGCCGGCTCTGACTCACCACCTGATTAAACTGAAACTATATGTTTTGATTACGGGAGAGGAGAGGAAAACAAGCCCAGTTTCCATTAGCCTAACGGGATGGAGTCTGGCTCTGACAAGAAGCTCTGCTCGGGGAGAGAGAAGCCAGTCGAGGAGCTAATCCATTCAGCGGAGGCTAATGGGAGGGGAAGAGGGGTCCATTGTGATTTGAGGAATAGGTTAGTGCTGGCAGGCTGCTCATCATGGATGATTATAGGAGGTGGAGCAGCGGGAGTGGGCTCGGTGGGAGACTGAGAGGCATGATTCTGATTCACCGGCCTATAGTGCAACAGCAGCAGTCGTGAGAGGAGCTGCTGGTGTTCGAAATAAATTAGAGGGAAACTGATCGGAAAACATGGGGAATTCAGGACGAGAGGGAGTTAAGAGAGACGTCAATATAAAGAAAAGGCCAAAGAAGAGAATTAGGCGAGAGAAAAAACTCAAGAGGGTTGAGATAATAAGTTAATGCTGAGCGCCTCTAAATAGAATCGATTAGGTGGAAACAACGGATATTGACTCCACACTGTGCGACTCTGCTGTACAGTGGATTATAACAGTAGCCAGTCAAACTGAATAGCACACACACACACACACACACAAGTGGGTGTTTTCTCCCTGTTTGCCACGAGTCAAAACACAACAGCTAAACCAGGCAGGACGTGTCAGTCACAATGTTTTTAAATGACTTCGACAGGAGCCGGAAGTGTGATGATCTTAATGATACTATAAAAGAATTCCCTTCAGGTGGAAAGTTCGATAACAACGGGTGAACCGTTATGCAAGGCGGCTTGTGTTGCAGCAGCGGCGCCTTGATGTCGAGCTACGCTCCCGCGACTCGGCTCCGTCCTCTGGGGGGTCGATACTACAGAGTTTTTGATTGGCACATCCTTCAGGGAACGGTTAAAAACGAGCGCAAACTTTAGAAGCATCGCGGCGCTACTCATTACTTGGAAGCGATTGTGTTGCGTTTTTCAGTGGGAAGACAAACACACAGGCAGAGAACAAATGAGGACCACCTACAAGAAGAGGAGGGAACGCCGGCTTAAACATATGCCGTGTCCTCTCTGCTGTGTATACACTGCCGCAGCTCTCCCCTGCCTCCGCACTGCTTCTCAAGGTTTATACTGTACACAAGGAGACCGATTCAGATTTTAAAAGGCTTTTCTCCAACTCAAGTTCAAAGGGACATTTGTGTCCCATGTGAGTTTAAGAAAAAAACCTTCTTTTCCACTGCTTCCATCTCCAGAATCTATAAATCTGTCATCATTCACGAGTCACTCTTTGAGACACATTTTCTTGGCAGCCAAGAGATTTTGTTTGGGGGGGAAACACAGAGATGGGAGAAGATAAAGGCTGAATAATGGGTTGAAGAGACGGGAGAGAGACACTCACAGGCGATGCGGACGTGGGCTTTGCGACTCTTGGTGGTCCCCGCCGAGCTCCAGGCCACACACTGACACCAGAAGTCCTCCGGCCCGAACAGCTCCTCCACCTGCTGCCTAGTGATCTCGATGCTGGCCTCCCTCACCACCAGGCCTGCGGTGAAACAGATAGAAAGGATGCAAGGAGAGAGAGAGAGGAGAAGGATGGCAATAAAATATATATAGAGAAGATGATAAAAAAAAAGGAGATTTAATGAGGAGAAATGAAGGGGGAAGAGGAGAAAGTGAAGGAGAAGGACAAAAAAATTCATATTAGTACACACACAAAAAGATTACTTTATATCATATACACATTAAAGTGTGATGTGAATCCAATCAAACAAATTTACATCAATCACATCTCATGCTTTTGACACTGATGTGTGAGTTTCTGTCGGCCTGGCCCGGATTCTGCAGCCGGCGTTGAGCCGTTTGGGTCAGGGCCCCTGTGGGGGGGGAGGATTCTCTGCATCTCATGGCTAATACAATCCTGTTTGCTAACTCCTCTGATTACTGCTCATCTGGGTGCCAGGACTCAAACAAACAAATCATCCCCAAAACAAATGCCTCTACCCACAGCTTCCCCTCCAGAGCAGATTATGCGGCTGCTACACTGTGTGTGTGTGTGTGTGTGTGTGTGTGTGTGTGTGTGTGTGTGTGTGTGTGTGTCTCTCCGCGTGTCTGTGTATGTGCATGTGTGAGACAAATGAATTGAGTGGATGAATATGTATAATGCGGTGCGAGAGCATTCACTGAAGAAATATAAAAATGTTTCCCATGCAGTATCGCGCCTTGTTTCAGTTTCTCAAATCCATCATCACATTTGACTGGATGGGATATTTGCAGAAACAATGGTGGTATCATGGAGTCCTTGTGAAAACAGAAATGTAGTAGAGTAAGAAATGACTGTACGAGAAGATGGACGACACCAATTCTACTTTTCCCACGATGCAGAAATGATTCTTAAATATCCTGGATACCAACTCTGATATTTTTCAAATTTCGAAACAAGAGTCTTTGCTGTCAAATGTTTTACTACATTTTATATAACATCAAAGTACTAATCGAACCAAGTTTATTGAAACAATTTGCACGTGAACATACATCGGTGTCATAGGAACTAAAATACTAAGAAATAAAAATATATACGTAACCTTTACTCTATTTTGCTCAATTCAATAAAATTATATTCGTATGTCCCCAAATCATAATATACATTACCTCAAGGCACTGTACATAGAAGGTCAGACCTCTAACATTATAGAAAAACCCACAGTGAGCAGCACTTTGGCGACTGTGGAGAGAAAAAACCTGAAGCAGAACCCGACTGAATAACGTTATTGTCGTCCATCATTATATACGCTCATGTTTGAACCTAAAATGAGCCAGATGGATGACGGAAGTGGATAACTCCTGTACGTCCACAGTTCCAGGTGGACGCTGCTCGCCTTCAGAAGAACCGGAATTTTGGCACAAATTGATTGATGGTGGAACCGTTTTACACATTGACTCAATGCGGTGCAACAGCTCGCCCGATTCTTCAGAAGAACGCTCTGTGAATAGCGTCCACCACCTCATTCCCATAGTGCTGCTCTATTAGGCTCAGATATGGGACCTGTGCAGCACACTGGAAAAAAAAAAACTGGAGTGATTTTTCTGGAACTGTCACGCTACGGCAACGGTTTGAAAGTGGAACATTCAAACGATGCCTTTTTGCTATTAAAGGAGCTTTTGTGTTGCCTGTGAAACATCCGCCACCTTATTACACCACCATCACCCGGCCCATACCATTACAACCATGCTGTTTGTGAACCAAAGTCAGAACCTGTCATCAGCTTCCAAACAACTTATTCATCAGACCTGTCAACTTTTTTGGGTTTTTCAACCGCTTATTAAATTTGCTGGTTATTTGTGTTGGTAGCTGACAGCATGACAGAAACTGGGACACATGCAACTCAAAGTTTAATGAGTCATGCACACAGATCTTGCACTCAGTGGGTAATGTGGACAGTAATTGCCTGCATGTAATTTTGACCAAATTTTGAATATGACCGCTCCCATCTAAATGTATCAACAAGCTTTTACCCCGATGGCAAGATGACTCACTACAGACAGCTAGAGGGAAAAATATCATTGACTGTTATTAAACATGATAAAGTAATTGGTTTTTCTTACCTCACAAAGTATGACATGTGATTAATATCAACACACATCAATATAAATAATCATTTAGGAACGATCCAGAGTATTTGACCACCTTTCTATTGACAAACCAAAGTTACTAAACACAGGGATGTCAATCAATCAATAAATAAATTAAATCTGATTTGTATAGCCCCATCATAAATCCCAATTTGTCTCAAAGGGCTCAACAAGGTGTGACATCCCCTGTCCCCTTTCCCAGGACAGACATAAGTAGCAATGACGTGTATATGTTATTATTAGTACATATCTATTCTATGGATTTTAAAACCTGAAGATTTACCAAAATGTTTTATACACAGGACGCATTCTCCAGTATCCGCAGCACCCTGTTAATGCTGGAATAATAGTGAGGCTGGTGTCTCTTGCTGAGACACAAATTAAAAATGCTGCACCGAGTGCATGCTAATTACAACAGGGGACAGCGATGGAATAAATGATGTGGCTGCACTGTCGAAAGGCCAAAGCTGTAAGTTCCTGATGAAGCTTTTCCACAGGTACACATACATTCTACCCTGAGAGCTACCTTTAGCTGCTCTCACCCTACAGGTGTTGATAATCAACCATAAAACCAACATTTCTCTGGTCTTTTTTAAGCATCTCTCTTATTCCTGTAGTTTAAAGTATATAAATAATACAAGAGAGGAAAGAGGAAGCTTTTAACAACAAACCCTCCGGTGTTGCATGGTGAAATCCTGTATGTTGATAAGATTAAAACACACCAACCAGTTCCCGTTGCCAATGACTATCAGCATTTATAAATAGGATTCTCTTATTTTACCCTGCCCTTATTAACTTAGCTTACCTGAGAGAGTCTGTGTGTTGTTGATGTGATGTCATTATCTACCCCAGTGACTAGAAATGGCGTCACAGGTCATTGACTCATCCTCCTCCCTACACTCCCACACTCGCTTACCTTATCTTTGATACAAATCTAATTCATTACAGAGTGATTCACCATCTACTCAGCTAGAGACAAAACACGGCGCTCTCAAATGGGGTAAGACTAACAAACAACTGCTGCTGTCACGCTCCTTTGATCTATTAAAGATTTAATTGGCCATGAATGCGATATCATATTCGTTTCTTCTCCGTCACACAAATCAGACTAATGAATCATGTAAAAAAAAATCAATACCAACTTCTTATGTTGATAATCATCTACTTTTCCTCTCTATAACCGGAATGTATACCGTGTTTTACGACTTTCGGTGCAGCCTGAGGTTCACTCGGTGCTTCTGCATCAAAAATGCAAAGAGAGCGGCTGGTAAAGAAAAATCAACATGCCCATGTTACTGCAGGTTCAGTGCATTCACACAGCCTCCGTGTTCCGGTGAACGCAGCAGGCACAGTGACATCCCACATACCAGCTTAGCTCTCATGTAAAATTTACACCGTGTGCCGACAGGCTGCGACGTCTGTGGTGAGAGCTTTTGTCTATGCATGCATGTGTGTGTCTGCTGCATGCGCCAGTCGGACGCTGTGTCTGTCCTGTACGTCTCCATCCATCTGTCTGTTTGTCTGAGAGCCTGGGTTTTGCTGGTTTGAGAATGGGAGAACATCTAACACAAAGTAGTGGAGAGAAAAAAAATCAATAGTGGAAACAATAAGTAGATATGAATCCTCGGAGGCTGTGAAACACACGCCAGAATCAGTTTTTCTTTTCTGTCTGCGCTCTGGATCGTTTCTGAAGAACTGCACAGTGGTGAATTATCCGTCTGATGTTGTTACAATGGGCCGGGGGCAGTGTCAGATCGCCTAAAGTGACGATGACGCCCGGCTTGCGTCGGCTTTACGAGTCATTCATGATTTCGTAGCCGTTACTGAAGCTGGATTAAACTCTTCCTGACGTGTCGCACTTCAAACACATCCCACTGCTCACTCTGGTGGAAGTGAACTGAGCCGGCTGATCTCATCCTGTGACTTCATATGTTTACTCAGCCAGCAGCTCTTAGTGCTCTCTGTGTAGCTTAACAATGATAACAGCACAACACAACACCCCTCCACTCACTTTGCAATGGAGAGGAGCAGAGCGAGCGGCGGCCGCGCCAGGGCCCGGGCGACGAGGGGCTAATTCACACCCGCCAATGTGGCCATTAGCCGCAGGAATGATTCTACAATATGTCCCCATTAATAGGCGGCTGAAGTAGGCCGCCTCGTTGGAGATGATTCATTATTCATGTGGTCATTAAAGGGAGCAAGGCTCGCTCCTTAGTGTGTGCACTGGCTTACGTTATTGATCAGACGGGTCAGGCGCTGGAGGAAGGCATTGGTCATCGAAGGGGAGCCGGAGGAAGAAGAGGAGGGAGTAAGTGCTGCGATTATCAGGCCAGATGGAGAGCACTCCTGCTTGATCTCCTAACTCGTATCTTCCGAGAGAGTGACAAGCGGCCTCCAGTGTATATAACACTAGCTGTGCCTACTCATAATTAATTTGCTGCTCATTTGCTCAGATCAATGCTCCCTCTCGTTCACAGGAGACTTCAACCTGCCCTCGACACCGGGAGGTAAACGTCGGTAGTGTTCAGGTGACGGCGGGATGAGGAAACGCTGCCATCACACCTTGTTCCCTCCTTCCTAATGCTATCTCATCCTTGCTAAGAAACATTAGCTGCATATGATCTGAATCCACGGCCTCTCTTCATGTTCGTCCCTTTTATTTCATGCAAAACAGGTCTCAGTTTGCATCAGAGAATCATCAGTGGTAAAAATCCATGTCTCCCCTCCTGCTGCCCGGCTGCACTTTAACAACAACACAACAACCTAAACACAGCAACAACCCAACTGTCATCCGTGGAAATGGAGCCATTTGTCCATTTGTCATGTTTTTCTGTTTCATGACCACAGCAAAAATTTAAAAAGAGGCTTGAGTTTCTGTTTTGTATCATAAAAAAAGTATAAAAACAAACTGGACACAAATATAGGCCCATTTTTTATAGTTCACATCTGAAACTACCAGAGACTGTAATGATTTCTACGGCTTGAAAACGTATTAACGATGATAAGTTATCCGAAGCCTAATGTTGATGAACGACTGGAGATATGAGACTGGATTTAGTTTTTTTAAGAAACGTTTCTAAAAAAGACAAATCTAATAACCAAAAGGACACACAGAACCTTTTCCTTCCATTTGGTATTTCATTAATTTGTTGGGGGAAAAGCTCATATTTTCTCTGATGTTAATTGTGTTAACTGGCTGCGTCTCAAAGAATAATCACATGCAGGCAAATGGCCTATTATTGTTTTAATGTAATTACCTGCTCCTTAGGAAATGATGCTGCTCGATTACACCACTTGAGAATGTAATCACTCAACAATATTTACTCTTGTGTCGAGTGCTTGTGTGTCGGACACGCACCACGTGGCACCCGTGCGTGTCACATCCTACGTGTGGTGTGGTGTGTGAAAAGCAAGTGCCAGTGAAGGGGAAAAGTCCATCAGGGAGTCAAATCCAATCTTGCTGGTTACACTGCAACCTTTTGATGGTGCACGCATTTTGCTTTTAGCAGGTAACCATCCAAGCTTCTTGTGGCGGACTTGAATCTCCCGTGTGCCTCCTGGTGAACTGTGGACAAGATGTCATGGGAGTGTTATTGTCAGAGCGATAAAGCCGCGACCGGTGAAGCACTTGGGCGTCTGCTGCTGCACAGGTTATACACATTCTGTCCAGTATGAGAGCTTCAAGCTTGTAACACCCTCAGAACTGCAACAGCTCTACTGGTTGTTTGCTTGTCTTTTGTTTTTCTCTTGCATGCTATCTCAGGGCATCATTTAAGGGCATGTTGCTAAGGGCTGAATTAGAACTTCGCTTTATCATCCACTGATTTAACTGTACAATTATATTGTATCCGTCTCCTAACTTGTTCTTTCATTCACCTTTGCCTAGAGTTGTTGTTGGTGGTTTAACGCTAAACTAAATAAAACCAACTCGAAAAGCCCAAAATTGGGATGGAATAGATGCAGCCTAAATAACACCAACATCTGCAGCTCTATCCTCAACCTCTCTCCGCCTCTTGCGCTCCCCTTAACACAATTCTCCTCTATCTCGTCTTAGTTTCTCAGGGATCATGAGTCCATGCCAACATGGAAGTGAGACAGACAGAGGAGAGAGAAAGGGAGAAACAAAGGATAAAGGGCGGAGAGGGAGAGCTCTAATTTCTTTGGGCTACGCTATCAGTGGTATTGACCAGGCTGGCCGGTTTGTATCGGTGTTCCTTTTCCGTCAATCTGGGGAAATCAGAGAGCAATGGAGTGGGCCGAGAGAGGCTGCACACATCCACACGGGCTCGAGTGGTGCCGTGCACGTGCGTGTGCATGAGGGGTGCAAGAGCATAAATGAGGGAATATGTGTGCAGTAAATAGCCTGTGGATCTGGCTGTGTGGAGCGAGTTTGTGTATGATGTGTGGGCTGTTTTCCATGTTGGTGCTTTTTGAACGAGAACCTTTTCACACAAAGGCAAAGAGCCAGTGCTACTTTAATCGATTTGTTGAAATGAGAGTATTTCATGTTGAGATTCAGGTTGATTTTTAAATACTACATTTAGATTTATTCTGGCTCTAACTCTCCCCTTGCACAGTGCATTCAGAAAGGCTTCAGACCCCTCTTGACATTTTATGTTGCAAACTCGTTTATTTTTTGTTTTTTGAATCTAAACCAAGAGCGATAGTTTGTGTTGAAAAGCAGAGGCAGGCAGGAAGGCTCAGATGGAAAAACTAGTTTGAAACAGTCTCTAACATATAGGACTTTAGTCGATGTAATTGGGGATTGGTATGAGGCAGAGTGGATAATTACAGCAAGGGGAAAACACTGCATAATTGTGAAACAGGTGTAGTCTAGGCAACTATGACGTCAATGGTGCGTAAATACTATGCATAAAACTCAAAACAACATTGACTGCCAGAGCACTCAGCTATATGCATCACAACCAAAACTGCAACACCACCAGCCAGTATCAAATCTGTTATAGAAAGCTCAAATGATCAATAATAAATACAAATACAAAACCATAATAGCTGAAGGAATAAGTTTGTTTTATTTATTTTAGCTAATGTTGAATTTATTCCCCTCAGTGCTGTGTTGTTTCAAAGTGGAATTTCTAATGTTAGAGACACACATTTAACAAGAACTCATGAGTCATGTTTAACAAATTCCAAGTCTAAGCAAAATATATAAATATTGATACGTGGGATACGTAGGTTTTTGGTCTGAACCGTAGTTGTGAGTGATAAATTCAGCCCAGCTCGTTACTGGTGACTGGCCTCAGTGCTCAGGACCGTTCAGCTGACTGAGGATGATAGTGAGATAATGGTGGCATTCATGAATTTCTCCTCTGCAGCAGTGAACACCACACATGACCTTCGAACACTATTCTGATGCAACCTGAGCTTATTCATTCACTGAAAATCGTGACTCTCTACATGTAGCACAGACATCACTGTGCTGGCCGACATGCAAAGTGTTCTCATATGTTACTTAACAACTTGTATTTCAGAACATTTTAGACTAATTATTAAGCATTTTTTAAAAAGAGGGAAAACCGGAAATATCCCACTTAGGGAAGTTAAGACTCTTTGCTTTGACACTTTCCACTCAGTAACTTGCAATTCCTCTTGATAACCTGTCGATGTTTCTGCCTCTGGATCAGAGTTAAACTTCTTTTAGCGAAGTCACACACCTTTCCAAGACTCTCCTCAGTGGAAGACACTGGAAAATAGAGCACCTGAAGGACTCTAAGACTTTGAGAAACAAGATTATCAGGTCTGATGAAACCGAGATTGAACTAGTTGAACTCAATATTAAGTGTCATGTCTTGTGGAAACCAGGCTCTGCTCTCATGCTATCTCGACTGTGAAGCATGGTGGTGTCAGCGTTATGTTGTGAGTTTTTGTTTTTTCTGCAGCAGGGACAGGGAGAGTGGTCAGGGTTGAGAGAAAGTGAAATGGACTGGGATCATTAATGATAAACCTGTTCCAGAGAGCTCAGGACCTCATGTTGAGCAGCAGGTTCACAATCCAAGAGGACGATGACACTCAGGAAACAGCAGGAGTGGCTTCAAAACAAATCTGTGAATATCCTTGAGTGGCTCGGCACGGGGCCTGACTCAAACTTAATGGAATATCTCTTGAGAGATGTGAAAATGGTGATGCACCAGCGGTCCCCATCCAAACTGACAGAGAGACAATCTGCAGGGAAGAATAGTGGAAAGTCCTGGATGTGTCACACCTAGGAAAGCTCAAGTCTGAAATATATGTATAAGATGCTGTAAATAGTAAAGGGTGTGATATTTCACTTTATCCTTTTAAATTAATTTGCAAAAAGATGAAATCTAAACTGATATTTTCCTTGTTTTTTGTAGGATAATGAGTAACAAGTGACAAGGGGAAAGAAATGATTTAAATGATTTAATTTTGTATCATCATTTTAAGACTAAAGAGGCATTTGTACTAAATACCTTAGATTCAGCTTGAAAAAAAGCTGCTCCCTGATCATTGGAGTATGTTTTTGTGTGTTTACGTGCAGAAGCGTTGGCATTTTAGTGGAGAAACAGCTGTCAGTGCGTCTGTGTGTGACCATGCAGACCTGTGTAGCAGAACAGTGGGATGAAAAGGGTAAATGTGATGTGATTGGTACCTGTGGGCGACAGAAGGAACTCAATTTCCAATACAGCCGCTGAATGCAGCCAATCAGTGCAGGGCTGTTGTGTGTAATGGCTCCGGTGCCTTCAGGGCTGAATTCTGTCGAAAACAACCCTGCTGGAGCTTCACCGCCTGCACTTCCTCTAGATGCTCGCAAACATGTACATTAACACATACCTACACACTCTGAGGCACACAGGCCCACAGAGGCGGCGGCGCCGCTGTTCTGGAATAAAGGTGAACCTCTCCTCGTCAAAGTCAATTCTGCAAACACGGCGATGCCAGTAGATGATTAAAGCTACTGACCTCTAAAACTGATGAGCAGACAAGCCGCTCTGTGTAGGTTCACAGTTATATGAGCATGACCTAAGAGTGTATAGCCTGTGATGAATCTTACCTCCTAAAAAATTATAATTGAACGATTGAATGTTTCCACAACTTTCTGTATCTCATGAATCAAATGTGCTTTGACTTGATAATAATTCAAAGGCCATGAGGTTTCACTAACCCACTGCTTTGTGTAACATAACCAAACAATGGGAGTGAAATTGGGGGCGAAACAATATAAATCCTCGAAAAAACATTTTGGGCTTGGCAGAGAACATTTTCCAAGACAAACATCTCCTTGTTAGATTGTTAAAAAACCCAATCTGGTTGGCGTACACAATACATTTTGCAAATGCAAAGTGGTTGTATACATGAATAATTTTCTATGACACAGGGTTTGTTTACTTGAATATGTATGTGGCTGACGTGTTTACTGACCGGAGTTCTCGTCAACCCGCTCCTCCACCGTGTGCTCCTTCTGGTGAACCCACTCGCTGTTGCACTTGAAGTAGATCTGGGTGGCGGGTGTGGCCTTGCAGTATAAGTTGACCGGCTTGTTCTTCACAATGTAGGCCTCCTCCGGTTCCATCAGAAACACGGGCAGGGGCTCGGGGGGGTCCGAAGGGAAGGTTTCCGGCAGATCACCGAGACCGATGAAGTCATCGTCAACTGTGAAAAAGAGAGAGATGACGAAGAGATTGAGGGATGAAGAGATGAAAGGGAAGAGGAAAAAAGAGAGGGGAGGCAGAAAGCCCCAGAAAGAAAGAAAAAGAGAATGAAAAGATGGGGTGGGGAGGGAAAGGAGACAAGAGACAGTGGGACATTGAATTAGAACCACAGTCTTTGCATGGGATTATCCATTCGCACAGTACACAGTGAAATCCCTATCATTTGATATTGTGGAATGTTTACACAAGTGTATTTTGGAGAGCAGGAAATTCTGGATTCCTCTCAGTCAATAAGGCTGCATGGATTTAGGGGAACCGGGCCTTTGCTCGGTCTAACCACAACCAGCTACTGCTGAGAAGCCGGAGAGAGGCAGAGCCAATAATGAGAAGCAGAGTTCAGAGGTTGACTCTGAGGAACTGAAGTTATAAGCTGATCTCTCTCTGTCTTCCATTTTCTCTCTCTTTACATTTGTCTCTCTCACTCACTGACACACACACACACACACACACACACACACACACACACACACACACACACACACCCTCTCACCAGCTTACAGACACACGCATGCACGCACGCACGCACACACACATGCAGCACATCTAATGACCTCAGGCTTTTGGCCCACTTTGTGCCATTCCTCGGATACTTCTGCAGTAGACAGATACGCTTCCCTGTAATTACAGCTCCCTTTCATCTCCCTGTCTTAAATCACACACACAAAAAAACTTCATGTGTACGCGCGCACACACACACACACACACACACACACACATACACTCACAAACATGAACAAATGCTCACAGTGGCACAAAACATCACAAGCACACAAATACACGGGCACACATGCCCACGAGCAAGCACGGCTAACTTTCCAACTCTTTGAAGAGGGGGGGGGGGGTGAGGCCTATTCGCCACCCCATTTGTCACCTCCAGAACTGTTCTATTCTTACCACCGAACCGGTAGACATCAATTATTCACAAGTGTGAAAGAAAGAAGGCATAGAGTAATAGAGACAGAGATACGGTGGGAAACAGAAGGTGAGAGACAGAGGAAGAACAGGGAGAGAGAGAGAAAGAGAGAGAGAGAGAGGGAGGCGGCGAAAGGAACTCAGCTCGGCAGACAGAGATTGAGACATCGAAATGGAGTTGGGGCTGAAACACAGCACAGGAGAACAGACGCGGGAGGGAAGGGCTGTTCAGATAACGAAAGGGTTTATCAGCCCATCAGCAATTCGTCCATGTCCTTCCATCTGCTCCGCCTCCCGGTCCTGTGCGGACACGCCGGAGCCTGGTTGTCTGACTGAGGTTGTCTCCTGGAAGCTTCGGGAGCACTAAATAAGGTCCCGGCTGTGCGGATATCTCCCTGTGATGTCTCTCTAATGTTATCGCTCCCTCCATACCTGCCGCAGATTGGAGCAGATTGCTCGGAAATGAAAGGGCAGCAGGAGCCAATCAGAGAGTGACCAAAGCCACTCTTCACCAGGAGGGGTTTGTCTGTGGTGTGTTTCGGAAAGTGTCGTGCCGAGTGTGTGTGTGTGTGTGTGTTTGTGTGTGTGTGTGTGTGTGTGTGTGTGTGTGTGTGTGTGTGTGTGTGTGTAAAAAGTTCTCTTTCCCTGGCTCCCAATCTGCCGCTAATTGAAGAGACGCATTTCTGCCTGAAGTGACCTCTGACTTTTAAGAGAAAGCGACTCTACACAGTTTGTGTGGGTGCGATGAAGCGCTGGAACAACATCATTAGCTGATCAACTTTCATCTCCCGCTGTCTAAACAAGAAAAAAAAGAAAAACTTTGAAACAGTGTCAAGCTTTTCATCCTTTATGTCTTTACGAAGGTGATGACTCTTTAATGCCGAAGTCTATTTTAGCAGACCTTGGCTAACTCTCGTTCTTCTCTGCTCCACAGTCCTCCACCCACATCCTCAGCCAGGGGACCCTGACCCAGAAACAGGCAAAGAGAGCCAAGGAAACTCATTAAAGATTGTGTTAGCCTTCTTTCACCCTCCATTCCCATTATCTCTCCATCTCTCCATCTCTCCCTCTCTCTCTCCCTCCTGGCTCCCTCGCTCTGTCGAACTGTGAGGCGGAGAGATCTGAAAGAGCCATGAAAGTGTGGCTCGCTCGCCCGCTCTCACACACACACACACATAGACGGGCGCAGGCAGCATTAATGCGCGCGGGGGGGGGCGCACACAAGCTCGCTCACAGATATTCGAATTCATCAACTTCCTCGGCGCAAGAAATAATACATTCAAGTGAATGGAAGTAGCCCTCCAGTGGAAGAAGAAGAAATGAAAAAAACAACCCTCATGACAAAATGAAAGACCCTGACTCTTACCAATCATGCTCCCTCCCTCCCTCCCTCCCTCCACCCCCGACTCCTCAGCACCTCCCTCCCTGGTGAACAGAATACCAAGAGCAACGCGGAGCTCAAAGAGAAACATTACTTTTCCTCCCCAAAACATTGCCATGAGAGAAATGATAAAACAGTTTAGGGATTCGCCGTGTTCAACATGATGCGATCACGCAGATAAACACGGATGCGATGTTGTGAAACCCCCCCCATTGCTCAACAAGTGCAGGAACCTGCAGAGTTCATGCATATGAAACACTTTCCCGCCTTCGCTGTTTGATGAGCAATATGGATTTTTATCAGCATTTGCAATTCTGCGGCTCGATTTTAATCAGAAACATTTCTCAGCTGCCTCCATGTTAAGTGTTTTAAACTTTAATGAAATATGTCCTTGCAGCACTTTTATTCAAATGCTATTTTGCTCTGTAATTGGGGTGAGTTTTCCTAATTCATATTGTAGCTCTTATTAGTGAATATTTTAAGACTCAAATTGAATATTAGTCGAATTTTATATCAGTTCCACATCCCGAAACAAAAGAAGTGTTGCGGATAAATGAGCTGCATATTGTTCTCATATAATAAAAGTAATGAATGAAATTTGCCATCGTCAGGTTACGGGACAAAAAGGGCAATTTAAAGAAGGGATCAGGAATAATGGCCTTAATCCAAGCATGGCAAGTGGGAGCAAAGAGAGGTATGAGAAGGTCTTGGCAATCAGTCCCTCTTTGGCCCGAGTCAACCCCCGCAGCTGTGGGAGTACAGAGCAATATTTAGGAATGATTATGTTTTGACGCGAGCAAATCAAAGACAAACCCGGCTAATGAAACTGGCGCGGCTACGTATTACAGCACAGTGTGAGAGATAAGACGCCCAGAACACCTAAAGGACACACACACACTCACTCACAAAGAGGAGCATCAGCTAAAAACAGGTTGCTGTTACATAAACACATGCAACCCCCACATCAGGCACACAACACAAACACACACATCAACAAGTCAGTGTGGAGTAAAGCTCGTATTGATCACAATTAACTTGAAGTCGGACTTTCCAGTGCTCCTTATCTCTGCTCCAAGTTTGTATTGACACTATTTTCCTTTAATGTCATCACCTCACTGAGTTTTACGCACAACGAGGGGCATAATGATGAGCTCGCATCAATAGCTTCCATTGGTAATAAGCACTGTGGCCGACTGCATACGGAATCATCCGGCAAATGGAGTTCAAGCACCTTGAAGGGAGCTACGGTAAAACCTCCTAAATCACTCCTCAACTCGCCACCATTCCTGAGCTGTCATTTCATTAGTCACATTAATGAGGTCTGTTGTGCTGACATCCACAGTACATTAAACATCGAGTCTCCGTCCAGGCCGGGCTGCGATATGTCCTGGACCAGTGCAGCTCCTCCATCACACCTTTTCACAAATTCCCACCCACCATTAATGCTCTGTGCAAGCTGCACGTTGACAATATGCAACAACCGGGAGCCAAGGTGGATTTTCCAGGAAAGATCCTGTGGAAACGTGCAACATCTAGATGTAGAAAGATATCTGTGAATCGTCCTACGCAGTGAAAAGAAGAGGTAAAGCACACAAGTGAAGATTTTTATGCACTTAGCCGACAACAACATGAATCCAGATCAGTGTTACGATCATTAAAATCCATCCAATCTATCAGAATCATCCGGATATGAAGCATTTTGTGTTGCTTTAGAAGCGCTTTCTGCAATTTCAGACATGTCAACACACTGTAAACATACAGTAAGGTGTGTTTTGCTGATATTGGTGTTGGAGCTGGACAAAAGAAGTGCAGTACAGGCATTAAGAGAACCTATACGTGAACGTACACAAATCAGATTTTGTATACCTTCCTTGGAAACCTTTCAAAACAGCACCATTAATCTGTCAATGCTGTCAACATAAGACTGACATGACCAGTCACACAATGGACACAACTGTCACACAGGAAATTAGACTTTGACGATGGCACACAGTACAGAACAGTACAACACACTGTACACACTAAACTGTATATAAAGATGGACATGACAGATCGTTAAAAGCCAAAGCCTCTCGATTGTCCTCTGGCGGCTGGCTAGGTTTATACTCTGCCTGCTCCATGTTAGTGGATGGAACAGTGACCAAACTAGAAAGTAAAAATACATACAGAGTCATGGTCTCTGACATTTGAGGAAGTTCTTGTTTCACTGACGTTTTTATATAATGCAAATTTGGCTTCACTTAGTTATTTGATTCTATAAAACCAGTGTAAGACGTGATGATTGACAGCTCGGACTGACTCACGATTGGTTGAGCCAAAGTTGCGTCAGCGTTCTTATCCAGGATAATATGCTTTCCTTTCTGGATGGTGGGAGGAGGTGGGGACTCCCAGTCTGTGATCGGCGCCATAGACTGATAATAACGGCAAATTGTTATTCCAAAGTAGGAGGAAGATTAAAGCTTTCACAAGTTAATGGAAAACCAAACGGATACAGAGGGATACATGTGATATTGAAATGCATTCTCACAGCATATACAGAGGAAACACTATACGTCCTATATAACGTATATGTGATGCCATAGTGGATCCGTCACCTGTCTCCCTATGTTATACTCCTCGGCCTGATTCCTGTCTGACTGTATTTCTCATATCGTATATTGAGAGTGTCGACGATAACAGCTTTTGAATGCTAGCCACTGACACCACTGTGCAAGATAAGCTCTCTCTATTCCATCCGTACTAAAGCATATTTATTGTCCCGGTGAAAGCACTGTATCACCAGGGCCAATGTTTCCCTTCCATCAGGGGAGAGTCAAGCATGAATAAGGACAAGCGCCGGCATAAATCTCCTCCTCCCTCTTCACTCCTGTTTTATTCTTTTATTTGTCCTCTTCACCTTCCCTCTCTTTCACGTCTCCCTCCACTCATCCTTCCTGCATATACGTTCCCGCTCCGGTATGGAGACGGAAAAAAATGGTAAGTGGTTCAGTTAAATAGTTAAGATGACAGGGGAGTTTTACTGGGGGGAATGTTTTTTCGCCGCGCCGCTCTGGGGAAGGACAAGAGGTGGTTTGCAGCTGAGTGGTCAAGCAGAATAAAAAAGCCACTCAGCTGTCATGTCAATTGAAGCAGGATAAATAGACTGTCAATCAGACCTACCAATAAATGAGCTTTGAGCACACCTACCCATTATATTGAGTGAACATAAATCAATGGTAACGACTTTCACCAGTCAATACTGGTTAGTATTGGATTAAGTAGAAGACCCATACATCCCCGTGGCTTAAATCAATATGTATGGCTGTTGTTTTAAAAGCAAAATCCCTTAGAAGCTCCACCAGAAACAGGAGAAATGAGCACAGGCTTTCTCCCGATCTAATGTTTCTTTCCAGCTGAGTGCTTTACACACACTAATGCGTCTGCACACGTTCTCTGCAGGGTCCTATCTAACACTTGGCTGCAGCAGGTACTTATTGATTATGGTTAGGGGCCAGTGACCTCTCCTTTGCCCCCTTCTATCTGAGCATCGCTGCCGGGGTGTGCCATAGCAAACTCATATTTCATCTCGAGGGAATCCTGCACATCACACATCACATCACATCACCTGAGCAGGGAGGGGGGGGAGGAGAAATCAAGAAAAACAAGCCGACACTCCCTCAAGTTACAAGTCAACAGTTCAGTCATTCCATCGCAGGGCAGAATCCCCTCGACCGGGAGAGACCTCACGCAAGCCAGAGCCATCAAATAAACCGAATGAATAATTAAATCAGGCCATTATAGAAAGGTCCAATTCACTGGTCTTATCTTTACCAGAGAATTTGATGTAATTGGACAAAATGTATCTGCACAAATTGATTTAGCCCCGCGAAGTAAAGTGCAAACAGGGAGTTGCAGAACTGGAGAGTGAGTCTGTAGATAAGCATTTAAACTCCCTCTATACTGAGAAATGGACGTTGCACGTGATACAAAGTGCTCTGTGTTTCCCTGTCACCTGCGCTATCTCCCTCTTAGTTTATTAAGTGGACGGAAAAGAGGAGAATCCAATACAACCCCAACAAGATACTTAGTAAAAGCAGTCATTAAGTTGTGTAATCAATTCCAGTGCACAGACGTGATTCTGTCTCTCCCCGTCATTGCACGCCCGGCCATGTCTTTCTCTCACTGGGGGTGTTTACATGTTCCTTATGCCTGACCTTCACTCAGCCCTCTCTGGCTGGACGCTGGCAGGAGGCAGCTGGTGGTCATGCTAGGCCTTGGCCACTGTCTGTCCCGCAGCATCACAGTGCCAGGAAATACAAGGTCGAAGCACCATGGATGTTAAGGCTCATTATTTTTATTTCTTACCCATTTTCACCCCCCAAAATATCCAACCAGATCTTTTTTATTCGAATTAAGATAGTGGGAGTGAACAGTAGAAAGGAGTAACTGGTAGAGAAAGGTCAATATATATTATAAGACAAATGTAAACCTTTCATATCAGAGCTAAGGTCATATAGCATTGATGCACACACAAGTATTTATCATCTGCATATGTGTGTTTTAAATCCTTTAACTTTAGTCCCTTTACACTGTTTGTGTGTGTAGGGGCATATTGTTAAATCGGCCATTAATTCAAAGCTTTTTAATGCAAAACCGAAGGAAAATATTTGATCTATTTTTCTCACTCCTTTCTCACACATCACAATCTCTTTGTCTCTTTTTTTCCCCTCCCCACTCTCTGGCAGTTATGGTTTTCCAACATTCCCTTTCTACTGTACATTCCCATCATCGTCTCCCCTCCCATCACCTCCCCATACACCCCCATTTGCTCCCTCCTGGATGAAAAGCCATTTTGGTGGTTGATTGGAGAATGATGCTGCTACTTAGAGAGTCACTCCTTCGGCACCCAGAGAGAGGAGAGGGGAGCGAGAGGAGAGAGAGAGAGAGAGAGAGAGAGAGAGAGAGAGAGAGAGAGAGAGAGAGAGAGAGAGAGAGAGAGAGAGAGAGAGAGAAAAGCTCAGGAGGAGTAGTGGCTCCCTGGAGTGCTGTAGCTGTGATGGGTGAGCTGTCAAACGCCCCATTGTCCAAATTACCCAGCAAGCACCGTGTCACCACCCGGGACTAATTTACGGTGCAGGGCGGCGCAGACATCGCTCTCGGAGTAGAGTCTGCAGGAGAGACAATGGTGTAAAGAGGGATGGGGGGGGGGGGGTTGTGGCGGGGGGGTGTCCAAGCAACACCTTCCAAAGAGATACAACAAGGCTTTTAACACACACAGTGCAAACCCTGATTAACTTCACGCAGCTTCAGCGTTTGCAGTCTTTCTGCTTCACAGCCTCAATGACAGGTGTCAATATGAATATGTGTCACGCTCCGGTGCCCCCCCGCCCACCCACCGCCGGACGGACATACACATCCATTGATGCACAAACACTTAAATACAGTTTTTAAGGCAGCCATTGCTCACACGAAGCCCCCCGTGCTTGACTTCACTTGCTTCCATAACGACTGGTGCTCTTAGGACAAGCCGCCGGGCCCGCTCACTTGTCACATGTCACACCCCTGGGTGCCCAGGGCCAGACGGGGGCCATCACCGAACGCCATGCCGCCCGCTGGGCCATGGAGTGGAGCGGCCCTTGTCAGCGGAGACGTGGCGCTCTGACCCCTCACTGTGCCCACTAGCTTGATGCAATGCCTCCACTTTGGCTAATTGGCTCAGATCAGCGGGCAGCCCCATTCTGCCATCAGCGAAAGGCCAAAGGACACCGGTGCAAAACACACAGTGCAAAACCTACAATCACAAAGAGCTACATCACGATTAAACCAACAGAATAAACTCTAAATAAAACAATTTTTAACTGTAAAAAAGTGCCTGGTTTACAATTACACACGATTGCATTCATATTCAGAGAAGATAGTGGAGAAAGAAGCACTGTACGCTGAAACAAAAGCTCAAAACGGTTTACCAGCACACCTGCGTCTAGCACGAGAGCTGTTTTGAAAAAAACCTTATTACATTACAGCGTCTGCATTGAAAGAGACAAAGAAATAGATTGAAAGAGACAGCGGGATCAGTCTCTCACTAGTTCTTATGCCATTCAACACCACTGCGAGCACTTTGAAAGCTGGAGGAGGGCTAAATATCAAAGAAAATGAATGGTAACTAATTCATTTTCGGTGCCAAACTACAGCCCTCGAAAAGAAGCGAGAGTCGCCAAGGCTGCCGATCTGATCAGCCTTACTTACACAAGCCTGCACGGGTGTTAGGTGCAGTACAACATGTGCAAGATTCCTTATAAGGTGCTACATTATGCAAGAAATACCAAAAGCTCAATAACCTGCTGTGCAAAATGTATCTCAAAAGTCTCAAAAGGCAACGTGGAGGGTGTTGCAGATTAACTTCCATAGTCAGTCTGCAGCTCCACATAACTTTATAGTCAGTTTTATATAATTGTTATAGTTGTATAACTCATAACTTTAATATTTTGGTTCAATCATACTCTCTTCCTTCCACAGCAGGAGGCTGTTATCAGTCAAAAGCAGCGAGACAGAAACATAATTAAATTACACATTTTTATAACCAAATGCAATGATAGGAAAGATATAATATATGAATATGTATTATGATGATGCTGACTTCCCAGCGCAGATGACAGCAAGAAAAAGTCTGTCACGCAGAAATCCGCGGTGACTTCTCGAAACAAGAATGACATTATGCAGGAGGGGACGTACCACCACCCACTCGTGTGCACACACTTCACACATGCACACCTCGCACATATATATCCTGAAGCACTCAGATGTCCAACTCTGCTCGCACAAAAAATCCCTGGCAGCACTTTATCTGAAGGACACTGCAAACTGGGAGTGTGTCAGAATGTGTGAGACACAGTCCCCAGAGCACAGTCTATTCTCCATGTCTGTCACTGAATCTGGCCGCCCGCGTATTCCCCTGAGACACACACACGTGCACATGTACACGCACACGCACACACACACACACACACACACACCCTCCATTCCACCATGTATCGTTTTCTAAATCTCTTAAATCTCATTCTTGTCATCTCATCAATCAAATTGCAAGGTGAGAAACCAGGAGAAGCCTCACGGTGATTTAGAAAGTTCTCCTTCCTCTTTCAATGTTCTCTCCAGTGGCGTTTGACTGTGTCGCCATAATACACCAAATGTGGCTTTATGTCCTAATGCAGGCTGTGATGGTGTAACCGTGGTGTGTGTGTGTGTGTGTGTGTGTGTGTGTGTGTGTGTGTGTTGGGGGTCGAGGTACATGTTTGCGCGTGTGTGTGTACATGTGTCCGTGTGTGATGGCTGAATTAATGTAACAAGGCAGATGTAATGCAGAATCATAAATCTTAGCCCCGGGATCAGTGGAGGGAGAGCAGGAGGTGATATTATAAAGGGCACACACACACACACACACAGACACACACACAACGTTATGATGCTGATAATAAAAACAAGACCACAGCCGCAATAGCCAGCTAATAGACATGGTTCTATATGTGGCCCTCAGGGTTATGACACACACAAACACACACACAACCACACATCCCGACGCACGCACACACATGGCATCGCCGACATACAAATCCACACAAAACACAAACTCTATCCACTTTTCCAGCAATTTATTATGCTGCTTTGAGCCCCAGCAGCTCGCGTGTTAGATATGGCTGTAATGCCGTTAAAATCTTAATACTGTTACACAAGCGCTCTGTTGTACAACATGCTAATTCTTTACTCGCTGTGGAGAGCGTTGGATGGGGCTCTGGAGAGAAGCAAAAAAAAAAGAGGATGGGGATGATTTCTGTTGAGGAGGCTGTAGCGTAAACACAGATGAAGCTCACTGGTGTTAATGGTAAAAAACGTCTCGCTGTCAAACCCGCCCTGACCGGCTGATCGGTGACCGTCTCTCTGACAGACTGCTCAGCAAACACTGGCAGCTGCCACCACATAATCAGATGCTCTCTCACTGTTACTCTCAATTTTACTAATACTGCAATTTTTATTGTCCTCCCACAAACCTGATTGTTGGTTCTAATGGTGACTGCTGTCATCCTATTACTACGGTGGCCCTGAAGTGCAAAACACGCTACTAAACACTACATTACCTTTTAATGGAAAAGGTACCTATCAACAAGAATCATTGCTTATTGCATGGATGCACTTTCCGTGTATTAGTACGCAAGCTGCTCGTCTCAACAGGTATCTTTATTTCCCTCTAAACTCAATTCTATGGGCTTCTGTGCATTTTGGCATGCACGTTATTAGGAATTCATGCTGCTGGCCTTCATCTCAGCAGAGAGTTATCACACTCGCACACATGCGTCAGGCTGAGCTGGTTTAGCAGCAGCCATAATTTCCTGTGAATTAAAACAATAATTTATGCTGCTCCTCACACCGAATCTGCATTTCTGAGAACATTCATGAATCATAAACATTAATCTTGCTCGGCCTTCATCCCGTGAAATACTTACTAACAACATGTCATGGCTACCACAGGGTCGTTTTTTGGAGTAGAAGTATCTAGATACCACTGAATCTCACTGCTGTACCTTCATGCCTGTTTATTCAGAGATGGCCAGGATGCTTGCTGGGCTCATGCATGAAATGAAGAGGTGTTTTTTTTCAGCATTCAAGGAGAGTAGCAACGTGTTGGTTGCCAAACATAGGCTACAGTAGGTGCATGTACAATCGCAGTAAGGTCTTGTTGTTTTCGACGTGCATCAACACCCGACCTGGTAACTCAGTATTTGGAGGAAGGGACACGAGTTTCCATGCACCTGGTTCATTTCCCATATTATCTGTCTGGTCTGTCTCCAGAACCGCTCATGTACACTAGGCGTGCCTGTAGCATTATAAAGAGGAAGGCATGCGCTTCCCACTGGACACGGTATTTGTTACGGATTGCTCGAACAACACCTTGTCTCCTAAGCATGTAAGCAGTTGTGAAAAGCTGAATGTTGTATTAATTAACCATGTTGCCTTCTACACTGATTGCCGAGGCTGATGCCATTTGTTTTCTCCCGAAAGGGGGTCATGTGATATGGGGCCTGATGAATCAGCGAAGGCTACATCGTGACCGAGACCGTCACCGTTTCTAAACATCACAGTTTCTTCCCGTTCAGACTCAAATGCAAGCCTGGAGTTTTCAAACTAAAAAGCGAAGAGAAGAGTTTCTTAACTTCTCCACGTCAGCGGTTCTAAAACTAGTGTGGACACCAGGCGTATTTGAGGCAGAGTTGATGCGTTTTCATACAAATAAATAGTAGTGTTGTAACATAGCAGTTGCTCTTTACATTTTCTGAAAGAAATCTGTAACCAGCATCCCCACATGCCAAACAAATAGCCCATTCCAAACAGGCGGGTTAAGAATGAGCACTGCGTTCGTTTCATGAAATAGATACCTGTCAAATTATTGGTCCAGCTCCTCACACTGTATCATTGAGGCAGTTTTAGCAAAGTACAGTCTCACGCCTCTTGTAGTGACCTCAACAGGAATAAGAGGAAAGCTGTTGTCTCAGCCTATTTCACACAATTCCTCTCCCTTGTAGTATCAGTAATAACAT
Source organism: Limanda limanda (assembly GCF_963576545.1). NCBI lineage: Eukaryota > Metazoa > Chordata > Actinopteri > Pleuronectiformes > Pleuronectidae > Limanda > Limanda limanda. The sequence goes on along the minus strand of NC_083636.1, from coordinate 34,336,143 downwards.
GGCTGCTATTACGCTTTGGATGGGCACATTGGCTCTTACAGAAGGTCAACATATCATTACCAGCTTGGATGATCAACTGCGTCCTTGCTCAACCAAATAGCCGCTGCTTCCTGATATCACAGCCCTTTTGTTTTGCCTCTGGCTCATACAGTGGTTGTATTGATGGGAGTGGAGCGTCCACAACAGAGCGGTGCTGTTGTTACGTGCAGTAACGGTGCTGCCTCTTTATGGTGTGATAAACACTGATGAAAGTGGACATAAGGCATGTCTACACAGCAGCCCTGAGATTGTCACTGTGACCCCTCTCAGACAGCACTATCAGAGCATCAGATATATCCGGACTGTTCCTCTCAGCGGCCGAGGCAGTTCCTAGCTGCAGCCAGAGTGCATCTCACATATATATCTGGAGTGACCACTTATGGACAGATTCTTCCGCCCATATTGTTTTTATACTGGTTTGAAGCCACAAAAGCATTCAAAAACAACAAAGGACCAGTTGGAAACAATAATATACTCTTACAACTAAGTACAACAGAGAGAGGGGCGAAATACAATGGAAATGGAAACTCGCCTCCGGTACAGACTTTTGTTTTTGTGTTTGGGAACTTTGTCTTGCCACACAAATACGGAAAAGATGAGGCCATTCTTCATATGTGGTCCCATGCATCCCTAACCATGTTATAATTGGGAAGGCAATGGCTCAGGGGGTAGAACGGGTCGTTAGGTTCGAACTCCCGTTCAGCAGGGGCCTCTCTTTGCAGCGTTTGCATACTTCCCAACCACTCCGATCCGTATGTCCAAGTGGCCTCAGGCAAGAAATAGAACCCCTAATGGCTGATTCATCAGTATGTGAATGGGCTGTATGTATACAAGCACCATTTCTTTATAAAGCACCAAATAGTGATCACCTTTTGAAATGAGGCTGTTGAAACTCTTCTTATACGCTGTGGTGACCCTACATCTCTCTACTATAACATCTTCCATTGTCATCCATATGTATATACATTGCAGTTATGGGAAACACATGCTCGTTTGTTTCACAATCCATCCATCCAACCATTAGCTATAACGCTTCTCTTTTTTGGGGGGTCGCACAAAGGCTGCAGCCGGTCCCAGAGGACGCTGGGTGAGAGGCCGGGTACGCCCTGGACGGGTTGGCCAGTCTATCACATGGCTGACACATAGACACAAACAACCATTCACGCTTATAGTCACACCTCCGGGCAATTTAAGGTCGCAAGTAAACCATCATCACAGTTTGAAGCCAAAAGATTTGACTGTGAGGCAACCGTACTAACCGATGAAATAATAAAACAACACTAAGAGGAAGTACGGCATTGATGGTGCTAGTGTATCACAAGAGAACGTATTACAAAATATATGGTGTCTGCAGTGCTGCCGTATTGATTAACGGTCAGACACCAGATAGAAAGAGAAACACACAAACCCTCTCACACCTGTTAATGGATGTGTTAAGAGGAAAAGATACTCGGTGGGATGGAGGGCGGAGTGTGTGAGTGTGTGTGTGAGTGTGTGTGTGTGTGAGTGTGTGAGTGTGTGTGTGTGTGAGAGAGACTGCATTAGGGAACCACAAACCCAGCTCCACTCACCAGGGGACCTCTGTCAGCCTGTGATTTTGCCCTGTACCCCTCCCAGTTTTCCGCCGCTCACTGCCGAAATAGGTCAACCACATATAATGAAGGGGGCAACGAGGGGCAAGTGTGCGCCCCCCCCTCCGCACACATCCCTGTCCCTCCGCTCAAACCCGTTACCTCCACCGTCCAACAACAGAGAAGCAAGCCATGACCCCCCATGGACCCACAGGGGGCAGGCTGAGCAGAGACAGGCACAGCCAGCCACAACATGCCAACCTCCAGCCACAACAGCCATTTACACAGCCACGCTTGAGTAGAGCGGATTCCAGCGTCTCGTATGGAATGTGCACACCTACAAGACAAATTCGTACCATTGGCTTAAAAAATGCTCGGCTCCACCAAATTAAATGAGAAGGGGGGAGGGAAATTGGAGAGATTTAATAATGGATATTGTGTGTATTGTGTGGAACAGTTTGCAATCACAAAATTGTTCATCACTGTCGTCCTCCTGGGGAGCGCAAGATGGAGGAGGAGAGAGGTGGAGGAGAGCTGAGAAATCTGTTTACTGGGACTGCGACGCCCAAACGTTAAAGGGCCACTCCACCAATTTTGATTGTTAAAGTAAATTCAATATGGACAGAGAGAAGTACACAGACAGCAACAAGGTTAAATGATGTCTTTTGTAATATCCTCCCGGTACATCAACTTAAACTCAGTCATTACATTCTCAAGCTACAGCCATACTCTGTTTTCAAAGTAAAACGGTCTCTGTCCACCCAAGCTCCATAATGTCTATCATGTGACCACTAAACATACACTGGGCATGAGTGTGCCGGTGTAGGAAGGAAAGTGTGTGCAGCTGGACAAAGGACCTGCTGAAATAATAGCTAGTGTCCCTGTAAGCAGTTTTATCATTTTAAAATAAAGAATTCAACTGCACAACAGCTGTTAGCAAAGACAACAGGGTCAGTAGCGCTCGTAATTGATCATCCATGTTGCCTTTTATAGCCCAGGCTAATCATGACCAAAAAAAAACAATCAGCAGCGTCTGCATCATCGTTCCAAAATAGCTCAGTTTCCAGAAGAGAATCCTGTGCCAGATTTTTCAAAATAAAACAGGACATTTTAAAACCTCTCCGTTCTAGTGGCTCTTAAACTCTAGAGTTACGTGGAACGCCAGGTGTATCCATAGCAGAAAACATAATAATGTGGAAGTAGCCGCACGGAGGAACAAATCAATCCCCTCATTGTGTTGCATTATGGGATGTGTAGGATCTACTGTATTTGAAGCAAAGCCAGAAGTCATTACTGCATCAAGTGTGTGCCGAGCTCAGTCTCTTACATTTATCGCAACTTTGGGAAGTTCACTGAACTGAACTAAAACGCTGGAGTAGATTTTGTTTTTTTAACCATAGCCTTAATGACATTTAACACATGTCGACTCCTTTATCCTCCGGGAAGAGATGGAACTCTGCATCTCTTCAGTTGTTTTGTCATTTAACGGAACTTTCAAGTAAAAACCTCCTGCGTGTTCATGATGGTGCTTTTCCCAGGGGCAGCACCACTGTGCATGCTTCACTGGAAGTTACTCTCATGTGTTGTGTAGCTATAAAAAAAATTGTTCAAAGCATTGTGCAAAATGTGCATGACAACACCTACCACACTACAGATATGTAAAAAAGAAACAAACATCTTATGGAAATATCAAGGAAGGTTTTTATGGAATATTGTTAATATATAATAGCCTAATTAAAAACTGTCTTGTTAAGAATAAAGCATATCAATAGCTTGGTTTCCTGCAGTCCACGTAAATGTAGTTATTGATTTAAAAAGGGAGATCAAATGTGCTGCTGCCTCCCATCTCCTCCACTCACGTCCGATTGCTGAAGCACGCGTTCAAATACACACATGCACCCGAGTGTGCAAAGACACGCCATCAGCACACTTCACGATTCCTCCCTAGTCCAGTTCTCTATCCTCCCTCTCGAGTTATCCTACGTATCCTTTGCATCTCCCATCACTCTCCACTCATGTTGCCTCTCCTCTGCAGTCTCCACTGGCTGTGACCTTTTCTCCAGTGGAACAGGATACTGCCCATCTCCATCTCCCTCATGCATTAATGATCTGTGGTAAGCTGAGGGCATCTGTCTGACTCCCAGCCTGTCCGCTGCTCACCCACTTCCAAGGACGGAGCACAGCCAGAGCCAAGCCCAGCCACATTCCCTGTCACCCACAGGGAAATGCAGATAAATCGCTACGGATCGCGAGAGCTCCACAGTCGAAAAAAGTGGAGGCTGCCTCCTCTCATCTACACAGCATATATCTTTTTGACAATCCCCACTGGCAGATATCTAAAATACTAGAGCAGGGAGATGACAGTAGGCAACAGACATAAAGAAACTCAGCCAATTATCCTGGTTTCATACTGAACCTCATTGCAGATACAAGCGGCTGAAATAAAGTTCCACCATTGAGTAGCAATGCAGATGTTCTCTTACATAACTTCTATTTATCAGCATTTAACATATGATAATTAGCTTTTTCAGGCTGCCCTCACGTCCTTTTCCCGGCATATAAGTGCAGCTATTCCTGAAAGTGCTCCTCTGGCAAAGCCTCAGTCTTGTCAAGTTCAGGGATTTCTAAAAAGATAAATAAATTTTGTAAGGTAAAGCAATTTTGTAAATCCTGACGCAACCCGTTCCGCTGGCAGTACACTTGAAAATGGCTCCACAGTCATCGAGTTCACCCATAATGCAATTTTATTGTTTAGAAAGACTTTTCGAAGCTGCGCTGATGACGTCTGTGAAACTGATAAGAGAGATCATGTCCAACTTCTTGGCTGCGATCAACTTTTGTTTGAGTCGCTACTTAAAGTTTCTGTCTGAACCCCGTTCATCAGACATCTTTCATCCTCCATTGCTGCTGCCGATACACCAAGCTAACAAGGTTCCTCACTCTCACCAGTCAATAAAAGTGCCGCCATACACCAAAGACACTCCTGTTGTTCCTCTCCAAGCCCTCAGGTGGATTCATGAAAACTCTCCTCTTCACTTTCCCTGAAAGAACCCAGAGCTTATCGTGTTATTATCTAACTCAAATTCAGAGAAAAGGTAAAAAGGTGAAATATCAAGAACTCTAGAAAAATAACTCTTATTCAAGTCTAATGTTTAGAAGACTTGAAGATAAAGCTGGGTAAGAAAACAATAATAATCATCACAATATTATTTCTATCAATGTTTATTGAGAGTGATGAGGTAAACACATTGATTTACCAGGGATTTCTAAAAAGGAATACTCTGCCCATGAATAAGATTTTAAACCACAACCTTCACTCAGGAGCAAAAATCTGACTTCAAATTATAATGTGACATTTATTGTGATAATTATCAATATTAACTAATATGAAAATGTTATTAATATAAATCCAGGCCATATCACCCAGCCCTCTTTGAAAGTGAATGTGTGCTTAAAATATACTGGTATTATTGTCATTAATATAAAATTGATTATTGTAAGATATTTTTAAGGCATCGTCAGTGCTCTCTACTTTCCTGGTTTGTTTTACATGAGGTATTTTAATCCAATTAGTTTTCTACGTTGCTGTACAATACATTGTTGTAATGGTCCGTCTTCTCTACAGTGCAAATGATACAGATTTAACATTCAGTGGGATTTACAGAAAGGGAAGTTTAAAATTCAGTGATATTTCCCTTTAGGCCCACAATGGTGAACTGCATGGACCGACCGAGGGATATTGTAATTGGCCTCTTTGGTGTATATGTATTTCATCCTGTCGACTGCCTGGACTCATTCGCCAAAACCCTAAGATGCATTTTGACAGCTGCAGAAATCCTCATCTAGGGGGGGGAAGGAATGAAGAAGAAGGGGAAAAAAAAATTCTTCTGTGCACCTCCCCACCGCTCCATATCCAAATATTTGACTTTGCCTCTGATCCACAGCCCTTGAAGGCTTCTGTTGGGCTTTTCCACACGACTGATCTCTGTTTTCAAAGCAGGTGTTTAAAACACGACTGACGCAGACGCCTCACTGGTAGAGCAGAACGAGAAAAAAGTCCGGGAGAGGGGAACCGTGATAGAGAATTTTTTTTAAAGCTTTGGATTTTTAACATGTGACTCTACCGTATCACATAATGGGGGTTTTAGATTTTAGATTCCATGAAAAAAAAAATGAGACTCAAAGGTGAAATTGGACATGACAATCGCATCAGGAAGTGGCGTGTCTGGCAGCTGATGCAACTCCCTGGGGTTCCCCATCTATAGCCAGCCCTTGATGTCACTGTTACACGCCCCTGTAGACATGGCCCTGGGACAAAAAGTCAAAAATTGCACGCTAACACACATGCATACTGCACATGCATGCCCAACAAGGAACATGCATTCAACGGCTCGCACTAATGCAGATGCACGATATATATCGGTAGAAGCTTCACAGGGAAATCAAGCTGACAGATCAAAGAGTAACACACACACACACACACAAACACACAGGGATGAACCTTAAAGAACGTTTGAAAATCTACCAAAGAATGTTTTCCTTAAAAAACCCATTATCCCTGAGGTTGTATAAAAAAGAAGTGACCACTGCAGTTTACGGTTCATATCAGGACTCCACAGAACCTACAGTTTTTTTTGTATTCCTGGACCATTTCCAGACCGAGAGAAAGGAATAGGTTCAAAAATACCTTTTCTCTTTGTTTTCAGCTGTCAAAACTTAGAGGTAATTACATGACAGCCCATCATGTAAGACACAAGCGGCGCATTTCAAGTCGATTTAAGTTTGGTGACTAAGTTGTTTTTTTAAATTTGAGTTCATCTAATTGGTTCTGAAATGGATTTGTGAATCAGGGGTGAGGACATCTTACTCATCCCATTAAAGAGCATGTAATCCTCGAACTGAATTTAAAACATGAAAGGTTTTTCACTCGACGGCTGCATTGACGAGCGGCTACAGTGACATTTACTGTCAGATCTAATTAGTCACTAATCACAGGAAAGCAAGAAACTCTCAAATTGCTGCAAGTTAAATGCCAAGCCTGCACAGCAGAGTCACATGCACATAAGAGAAAGAAAACTCTGGACGATTTGTACTAAAATCAGCTTCAAGACCATATCTACCTTATTTTATAAGAAAAAATACAGAAACTTTTTTATTAACATTACCAGTGTGGCTCTATGACAATGTCGCTCTGGCTAGAATATCTCACCAACTATTGGCTACATTCATGAACAATGAATTCCGACGCCTTTTGCGATCCCTTACCTGTAGCGCCACCATCAGGTTGACGTTTGTGATTCGGACTGAAACACCTATTGTCTGGAATGTCCTGATGTTTTAGCATCTCTGTCTCTCCTAAGATGAACCATAGCCTCGGCGATCACCTGATTCCTCAGCTGCCACCATCAGCAGGTAGAACTTGTAGTTTGTCTATCAATTTGATTCATGAACTATAAACATTAAAACCTAAAAAACCTAAAAAACCTAAACTGTTCTTTCGGTTTAGTGCTGTTTAGTAAATGTTAGCATGCTAGCACAAGAATTGATTGTGAGTTTAATAAATCTTTTTCAAAGAGGATTTCTGCTTACGGTAGTTTTTATCACATTGATAATTTTCACGGCTTTGAGTTTGGTATAAACTCCTAATATGATGCTATAAAAATGGGTGGAAGTGAAGAGCACTGAGACTGACTCGCAATTGGCCGAGCTCAGGATCTCGCTCCAGCGACTCCACCCCCGAATGCTGCCCCTTAGACTCTGGCTCCAAATGCACCAGATGGCAGTGTTTGAATCTGGGACAGTTTGGCATAATTTCTGGACAGTGGGAGGAAGTGGAGACCCGTTGTCCATCTTCATACAAAATCTGCTTTAAAATCACTTTTTTAAATTATGACCATTCAAAGATACTGTGCTGGGAGCTGATTGGTTGTATTTTTTCTTTATAGAATGATTGAAAATTATGATACGAGTACATTTAGCTACACACCGGTGCCCACATGGCATTTGTTACACACAAACAAACACAGTTCCACTTCAAAAATTCAATACATCCTATCTCCACATGTCATGTGCAGCCCAACACTCGGCTGTGTGAGTGACAGAAGATACACACCAGGGGTGGGGGGGGGGCAGGGGGCCTTAATAGAGGGGATGAAAACACGACCGGTGAGAGGGAAGAAGGTGACAGAGAGAAACAGACTGTTACCTAGGGGAGTTGGCGTGCTATGGGAGGGGGATGATGAAGGGTGGAGAGGGTTGGGGGGGTTGGGGGGGGGGGGGACTTCTCCACAGGCTAGTAGTTCAGCTCACATCACCTTGCCAAACTGTCACTGCCCCCTACACAGACCCCCCTCTGATCCGCCCTCCTCTCCAGCCCTCCCTCGACAGAATGATTAATGGCGTTTCTGGGGATGCGAGCACCGATGTCCCTGACTCCGCTAAACATTATCATAACTTTTTTTGGCGTAATAACTGGGACTATGAAAAGACCCCCAGTGTCCTCCATGAATCACTTTTTTTTTTTTTTTTTTTAAAGAACACATTTCCCAGAGGTTTTGTATCGTGTCTATTTGTCTATCAATGTGTTAATAATAGGATGAAATAAAGCGTGTGCGTACGCTCAGATTGATGACACAGCTCTGGAGGGAAGACGGAGATACAATCAGCATCACATCACATCCTATCTGCTTCACGCCGAAATAATCTGAAACTATTAAACTCCCCAAATGATCTTCCGTGTACTGACAAGGCGACTGCGGCTCAGCACTGAGCCTCACTCAGCGCCTGGGTCATATTTTCCTAATGCCTTTTTAATATAGTCATGTCATCTTCCTGCTGTTCCTCTGAACATTCTTGCCCATCATGTGCTGTGCAGTGTGTCAACAGCGCCATATTAAAGGCAATATACCATGAGAGCGGCCCGCGAGTTTCATCTCAGCTCTGTATACCCACCGGATCCATTACTGTTTATAGGACTGTACATTAGCCTCCGTCTGCTGCCATTATCTCCTACACATTGCTGGGGACATAGTCATAATAGCACACTCCACGTGGAGAGCTCTTCACATTATACAGACATGCAAACAAACACACGCACACACACACAACGTCAGGGTTACGACTGGACACAGATGTGCACACACACGTCAGCACCCGCCATCGCAGCAGACAGCAAAGAGGTCCTTAAGCATTCAGAGCATGGTGGTGGTGTGAAGTGTGTCGAGCTCTGATGTGTTGTGCAGTAAAAATGCAATTTAGATGCGTGGCCTTTCCGGAGAGAACTGCAGAGATTTTTGTGCTTCATTGGAAGAATCCAGTTTCGGTCTTCGCTGAGGTTCAGTTAGGGTTACTCTAATCAGTGAAGGAGGACGAACACCAGGTCCTTACATATAGAAAAAGCTATATTTAAAGCCTGTATTATTGCTCTGTGTGGACGTGTCACAATAGCGTGAGTGCCAAAAGAGTATGGAAAATAATTGATCGTTCTGGGTCCTTCACCTTTTCGTTATTCTCACTAAAAAATAATGTGAGTGCGTTCACTTCTTGAGAAAAGCCCACGGTAACAGCCTGTACGGTCTCACATACTCAACGTGTGATGGAGTGGCAGCAATGAAAAGAGAAATTCTTCACTGGGAATTACTTTTTCCGATGAAAGAAAATTTGCCAGAAGTCTTGAGAAGGAGGCGGAACAAAAGAAAGGTTCTCGTCCACAAACTGAGGCGGGCAAAGCAAAGCATGTACAGTGAAGAAAAGCCGGTACACAGAGGTGTAAATCTCCCTTTGTAAGCAGTAAAGAGTTCTTCTCAGAGCTTAATAGGGGATAAGAAAGTATTAATGAAAGGTTGCTGTGACAATACATAAGCCATAAAGAGAGACAAGGTGGAGGAGGAGGCAAGATAAAGAGAGGATTCCCAGGAAATACACAGTGCCAAACAAATCCATATAAATCCATTTTTCCAAATACATCTGTAAGGAGAGCAACTTAAAAGGCAAATTAGCATTCATCTAACCACACAGAAGCAGTGTAGCATTGTTTACTCCTTTCAAGCATAGGCCCGAGCATTATAAAGTCGCTAGGGGAATGAGCCGAGCCAAGGACGTGCTTCTCTTGGTGATAATCATCATCCCATTGATAGAAAAAATAATGCCTCTGGGGCGATGTATTTGACAAATACTATATGCGTTAATCTGGATGATCTGAGGCCCGTTGTGTCTTCTGTGCGAGATCACAAAATGTAACACGTCTCGGTTCTGCAGCAGCGACAGAGGAGCTCGCGTCCTTTGCTGCCAAGCTCCTGACGTAACCTGGAGACCCGGCGCATTTCAGGTGCCGTCCAGGACCTGACGCGACACGGCAGCATCCCGAGGGCCGGGGCCGCCGCCGCCGCTCAGAGAGAAACATCAGTGTCATCTGCTGGACAGGAGTCAAAACTTACACACGCATGAAAACTGCCGCCACAGCCCACTGCATGGTTACATCCGCTGGGAACACGGAAACCATCTCTCTGTAGAGGAGGTTTGTATTTATTCAGAACACATTCAGAATACAAATAATTAGCTGGAAGGCCGATGCGGAGTCACCCAATTAACAAAATGAAAGAAAAGTCTTGTGAAGCTAATTCGAGGGGTTATGTTATTCCTTCACCTACAAAGTCTAATTTAACAATATTTCAAGAAAAATAAATAAATCCGGAGCTTTCAAATTGGATTTTGGGTGTAGTACAGTTAGGGTTGCAACATTCAGGGAATATTCAAAGTTGGAAACTTTCCATGTGAATTAACGGGAATTAACGGGAATTAACGGGAATTAAAGGGAATATACGGGAATTAACGGGAATATTCGGGAATATTCAGGAATTAACGGGAATAAACTGGAAATTTTGTGGATAATTTATGCTAACTGTATTTACCTTGTCATATACAGACATAAATATAAACATTTTGTTTTGTTATAGGCTGATTTGAGCCCTGAGGAAACTTTGGGCATTTGACTATATGCTTCTGCATCGTTGTGTCATTCTTAACATAGGTCTTTGCACAGTATTTGCAAATGTACACAGCCTTTCCTTCTACATTGGATGGAGTGAAATGTCTCCACACATGAGATAGTGCACGTGGCATTGTTCTGTAGAATAAGATGAGAAAAAAAGTTTGTAAAAAAACACTAATGCAATGCCAGAGATATAAATAGTTAGCCAAACAATTGGAATCGTCTGTAAACATATTTTACAATTGATGGATAAATTAATGGAAATAGGCTAGATGAACAATCCTCAATCAGCATGCTAATATGTTTTCCCCAGTAATATCAACGAAACTTACCTGACCTTACCTATTTATTCTTTTTTCAAAATTCCCAAAATCCCCGAGCTTAACTTCCCATGGAAAGTTTCCGGGAATTTACCGAAAACTTTCCGCCCCTTTGCAACCCTAAGTACAGTGAACATTAGACCTTTTCCTCAAACTACATGGGCCCAGTAGGTATTCACAAACCATGCCTGAGGCATCCATCACCGAGTTCTGGGGTCGCGGCCTTCAAAGAACACTTCAGGCATCACCACGCAGGGGTCAGATAAGAGGTCAGGGAATATGTCACCAGCCTTCATCCTCCAACAACACATCCGTCCTCATTTCCCCACATCTCACATCTCCGTCTTCCTCACCCTGTCTGAACCGGGACCACATGGTGCACGTCTCCGCTGCTTCCCCTTCACTTCTACTAACTGTGAAAAAGGGGGGCGAGCTCCTGCAATATGAATCGTGAACGAAAAACAAACAACAACTTTATTTCCCTCCTCAGCACACGCAGATGATGCACTCCACAACTTCTAATTGCGCTGCTGATTAGGCTCGTCCCACCGCATCTCTCCGCCACTTGACAAAGCTCATCAGGCACATCTGTTCCCAGCAAAGCCAAACAAGAGGAACATTAACAAACAAATAGATAACAATTAGTCCCATTTGAAGTCCCCAGTTCCATCTGACAGAAAGCCGAGGGGACTGTTGGCTCCAAGGAAGCACAAATGGCAAAGCTTCAGTTTGGGGGCTTCCTGGAAATCAGCAGTTTGCATCCTGATGACAATGCATTTTAAATTATAAGAATGGGAGAAAAACGAAAAGGCACAATGCGAAATGAAAAAATAAAATAAAGTAAGATTGTAGATGGCTGATAAAACTCATCAATCCATCCACTCATTGCTCAAATCTGTTTGCATTCACACAAATGCAAGTTGCCGTTTCGGTTCGCTGGAGACGCAGACGTAAGAATGTGAAGCGCCGCTGAGCTGTCAGTCACACCGCATTAAGAGATGACTCAGGACACGGCTGGGAGTCAGAGGTTAAAGCCATTACGAGCTGGGTGGCTCCACTTTCTGACCTTTGACCCCGTTTCACTACACTCCATCTATCTTTCCTTCTTCGTCAGCAGCTCCACTTGAAACGGACACGGTTTGTCAGCAGGTGTTACGAGAGTCCGAGGCTCAGAGTTTTAAAAAACACATATTGTGACTCCTGGCATACAGCCTTATTTTAATAATTTCTCAAAAATAATTCTTTTAATCATCTTTTCTTCACTCAATTATTCCCTTTTATGCTTGTGTTTTGCCGCTTGTTCCCCCTGCTGTTTCGCTCTCTAAAAACCCTTTCCTCGGCTCACCTCTCCCTTTTTTTTCCATCTTCCAAATACTTTACAGTTGCTGTCCTTTTATTTTTGATGAGAGAGGGGAACAGGAGGTCTCACCCAGTGCACTCCCAGCCTTATGTTTTAATATTTAATGGAGATGTGCAGTAATACCAGCGCTACACACACACACACACACATGCACACACTCAGACTAGAACTGCGCGCTGCTGCTGGTGAGAGCAGGTGTCGGTGGCGAATGCTAATTGAACTGGTCCATGGGTCAGTGAGTCTTCCTGTTCTCCCCCGAGCGGCGGCGTACAGATACATTCTGGCAGAGCGGAAACGCTGGTTGCTGGAGGACACACTCCTGCCTCCCGCCGCACGACAGCTGAGCTACTCTCAGCCTGTACAACAGAACTGGAGAGGAACCTCGGAGCCCTGTGATTGCAAGGATTATGGAGAGTGGCAATTTGTTTTGTCTTTCACTTACTCGGCGCGCTGCAGGTTAGGTTGACTCACTCGCGATAAAGAAGTCGATCTTTTCCTCCTTCAACTGTAGCCTTTGATTTATGATGAAGCAAGCGCTCACACACACACACATACACATACATACTCACATACACACACACACATTCCATCTCGCTGAATAGACCTATTACAGATGAAATTGTCCCCGACGCAGACATTGAAATATAAATGAGAAAGTGCCGGGGACTCAGAGTGATACATGCCATGCAGGGGCAGGCTCATGTAGGCCAATCCCTACATTAAGTTAGGAGCCAGCCAGTGCTCATTAGTCTGGATCTCCAGTTACGTAAGCTCAGCCACCAAAGTGATGGCTGCTGGTGCATGCGCGGAACATTCACACTCGTGGACTCGGCACATGCAGACGACTGGAACCGTACGGACGAGTGATAACGTGGCAGAACATTTTTTGAATACGCTTACCTAGATGAGGTGGAGTCGCCAGGCGCAGGAACACGTGAGGACGGCGAAGGGAGAGAAAAAAAGGGAGAGAAATATAAATTAGGACAAATGTAATTTTACAAAATAAACTGCGGTGCATCAAAACAAGACATTATTATAATTCGTATTCTTTTTAACATGATTAAAACGACATGAATGGAGGATTCTGGCAGCATATTGGGACGAACGATTCCACAGAACACAACGTTTGAAGAGATTAAATAATGTCCCCCCCCCCGTGCACCCACACATGGCTCTGTTTCAGAGATGGAGGAATTCGGGAGGAACACATGTTTCCGGGAGCACCATCAACTACGGCGAGCACAGCGGAGTTTACAGAGCAGAGGGACCGGCTTTAATTAGAGTCGAGCGGACCTGGTTGTATTTGTTTTCATTTGCGTGATTTATCCCCTTTCATTTGGCAGCTGGCTAACATGTCCCAGACCATCGGACCAACTTCGCCCGAGGTAAAAGGATACGACCGGCCTTTGGAGTGGAAGCGGGAGCTTTTCGAAGTGGGAGAGAGAGGGGGGGGGGGGAAAGGGGAAGACAAACAGTCTTGCAGAGTTTATTGGGCCAGGGTTGGGGCCACCTGTCGTGTAGATATACTTGCAGGGGAACATGAATACCAATGGAGGTGGTTCAGCTGCGAGATTGCATGTGACCCTGCATATTTTCCTTTGGGTAACCAGGTTTTCTCTGATTCAAGGCCTCAGGGGGGGGAAAGGAGATATGAGTAGGATGAGGGTGGGATGTAGCCTAAAGACCAAAGATGGGTTATTAGATATTTGGACAAGCTCTCCAGACTACATAAAGCTCTGTGTGCCTCGGGGGGGATCTACTGATGGTTTTAAGGCTTTAGTCCATCTCTGTATTGCAAACAGTCAGGAACACGGAGCGAGCATCTGTGAGATGCTCCGTCGCAAAGAGGAAATCAATCAAAAGCTAACATCTGCCGCAGAAATACGTTTTTTTTTTTTACTGCGGTAAAATCTACAAACCATAAACTCCAATATGGAAGAGGAAATGATCCGAGACGTGTGATCTAGATGCCTGTCATTGTTCACTCGCAACTGCTGCTCGTACACACTTCCCTCCCTCTTTTCTCGTTTTTCCCCATTTAATTCTCACTCGTATTGCAGTGAATGGGCCTCATAAGATTACAGCTAATGTCTATATGTCTCTTAGCTTTGCGATCGGATTACCCCATCGCCACGGAGACGGATGTTTTTGACGCAGACACTCGAGAGGTTGAATTCAGCTGTAGCTTGTCACGGAAAGCATGCTCACGAAAAAATAACAAAAAAATAACAAAAAAAGGAGCCTCGAGCTAAAACAAATGAGATGCAGATACAAGGGAACACCAGTGGAGTCAAGTACTTTTTCTCCTTTTAACTTTCATGTCATTGTGTAAAGTGGCGAACCGCAAAATGTTCAGTATGTAGAAGTTCAAGTGGCGGCAGACATCAGACGGCAGCGGCCTTAAACCAGAACAAAGGGCCTCGCAGAGGGGAAAAACACATCAGTGTTCCGTTTTTGACAAATGGTTACGCTTAGTTTTTTTTTCCTTCTTTTTGTCTAATGACCAGGCCTGCCTTCAGTCAAAGCCTCCCTGTGAGCAGCTGATCAAGCCCAGGTAGTAGATTTACAGTCCAGCCAGCCTGTGGGCAGCAGAGGGGTCTCGGAACATCAATAAAGGGTTAACCAGCGCCGTTAAGATTTAAAGGGGCAGTAAGTGGCTCCATTAGCCCGGCTGACTGCGGCGGCCGTAGGGGTGGAGGTGAAGGCTGGGCTGATGAAGGAGAGGGGGAGATACAGGAGATGAGGAGCCCCTGAGACATCGGTGCAGGATGGAGGAGGAAAGAAGGGCTGCAGGGCAAAGTTAAAGAGCGCTGCATCAAATCCAAGCTTCTGCTTCGCCGTCCAAGACTAAGGCAGCGGGAAAGGAGCAGGAAACACCACAGGAAATGAGAACAAGACCAAAAAGGGCTTTATTACCACTGGGTCTTTGTACAGCTTCACAGTTTGAACATCTGAGTGTGATCAATAATCAGCGCAGGTAGTCAACTGTTGGTCAAACCTGCTATGAACGGATTCAACAATTAATCAGGTGCATTTCCTGCTCCGCTGCCTCTCTCTACACTTAACTGGATGGTCGAGATTCCCCAATCTGGTTAATGAATGAATGTTTATAAAGGCGACTGCTGCTCCACACTTAATGCACTGTCAGGGGAGTTCTTAATTAGCTGCCTGTGTGAGAGCATGATTGGCCAGCGGGCCTGAGGGTTTAAACTCGTGTTCACGCACTCAGCCGTGTTTACTCCTTCCCGACAATCGCTAGCACTTAAACCAAACAATCTATACTAGTGTACCAAGAGATTATCAAATGCACAGATTGAATTTGTTCAAACTAGACTGACAATTAATTTACTATTCATTCCAGTACAAACTGCACTAACTAACGGCAAAGTAGGACTGAGTCCAAAGAACCTTGAAGTGGCCGCTGCTGCACAAAGAGCTGTTCAACTGTTTATTCAAAGTTTTGGCGAAGCTCGTCGTCATTGCCATTGTCGTGAAAGCACCTGTTGTCAACCTGAGTCCCAACCACCGCTGCAACAGAGCGTTGTTTATTCAAAGTTTATTATCATTGCATGTCTGGAGGGCCCTTAACAATACATATGGCAATTTGGAAGCTGATAAGGTGAATGGTTCTCCCGGTATGCGAGCCACTGTCAGACAGACAAATATATTTTGGGATTTTTGGATGAGTAGATGGGCAATAAAATGTGTAGCAACGACAGAAAATGGAATAAAATACTGGATTTATACAGAATCCTGTAAACTAGGACCTTTGCTTTTCCCTCCAGCGTGTCTTTGAGTGTGACTTTCTTTGAAGTGACAAACGTCGACAGCAGTGACTTCTTGTGCGACTTTCCAAATACATTCACAAAAAAAGTGGTAAACTGCCTTCAAGCTCACTTAGGCAGACAATAAATAATATGTCAAGACTATTATATGTATACAATATCAGTGCTAGTCATATAAACTCACACACTGTTTCTGACAGCGTGTGTGGTGTCCACAGCCCCTTTGTATAAATACTTGGATGATACCCTCCTTTTAATTTTCCAACCTTTTAATTCGCTAATCTGCCACTTTGATTTCAATTTGTTCTATTACCAAAACACTATAACAGCCAATCCATGCTCAGCACTCCTGCCCGGTAATAAGTGGAGGTCTCAACCTGGCACTTTAATAAATGTGTTAATTCGGAGCTCACCGGGCGGAAACAATGCCAGCGAGGGAGATAAATTCCCCTGCGTTCATTTCCTCTGTCTGTCTTATGGCTGATGTCGAGCTGGAGACGGCCCAGGGGGGGGGAAATGAAGATCATACATCACACAGAGGCATCTGTGAGACTCGGAACACGGCTGCGTCTCCACTACGCGTCTCTTCACGTGTGTTTGCCGTGCCGCTATACCTTGATGCCCTTTCTACTATATGTGATTTGGTGGCAGAGGGATTCTGTAGGTGATGACTATTTCAAAAGTTGATTTTACATTTAGATGTGGATGTTGGAGGATTTCTCTCCGTGTGTGTGTTTATGTGTATGTGTGTGTGTGTGTGTGTCTCCACTGCATTCTGACGGGGGCTTTTTATTACTAAACGAAGCCCTGTGGAAAGGCTGCTTCTACTCAACCTGAACGTTTCTATTATTAACTCGCAGCCCTGCAAAAATCCTCAAGGCGAGTGTTCCGCAGGTCTGCCGGGGAAAACATCTTAACCGGGTAATAGCCCTTCTTCTAATTACAATACCAACCATCACAAACACAAACACACACACACACACAGAATGAGGACGAAGGAAAGGTTGCGTGGATCATACACCGTAGACAACTCTATGATGGACTGTGTTTGCTTTGGCCACAGTTTGTTGCAGCAGCGGTAGGTTGTGCTCATTAGTGCACGGCTGGCACTTTATAAATAAGCTTCAATCAGATGCTGCTCAGTGAATCACTGCTGCAAAAACCAGTAACTGCACTGGAAACAGCTTGGTATGTGCCAATCACTATTATATCTGTGTGTGCACAGCCCAGAGAAGTAAACACATTTATTGGCCTGGGAGAGGAAACAAAACGGCTGATTCATCGGGTATGACTGGGGCTGAATCATCAAGTTAAACACAGTTAACAATGGAGCTGCAGTCCAGGACTTTCCCTGAGGTATTTTGAAGTCGTCCGTTTGCTCCTCCTGGTATTCCCCCGCCTCCTGAATCTGTGTTTGCGATCTGTGATTGAGCGCGGTACACAGAGGTCAAAGGTTAAGTTGCCGGCGTCTGGGATTCTTCAGAGAGCGCCTCATTCTTGACTGAACTGCACCGTAAACACAGGAGCCCTGTAATCGTCTCCCCTTTGCCACATAAACACACATATAAACAAAAAAACGGCTTAAGTTCCAGGCCATTGATAAAACTGCACACCACCCCTCTTCTGTCACTCAATTCCCCTCCCCTGCTCCCTTTTAATAGCTTTTGAAAGGGGACTGAAAGCTTTTCTCCTGTCGCTCGCCCCCAGTTTGTTTAAACAAGTTAATTGCTGCGGTTGATCTGATGGGACACCGGTGCCTCGGAGAGTCTGTCACAGAGTCTGTGCTGCAAGTCGAGGGACAAAGAGACACTAATCCCAAGCTCGTGTGACTGAGACAACTCTCGACTAAACGTACTGGCTGCTGAGTAAGAAGAGCATCCAGAGGAAAGACAAAACAACAATAAATCAAAGATGATACATCTGGAAACAGGAAAAAGGCCATAAACCCAAAAATCCATTTTTGTGTCCTGTAGCTCATGTTCTCCTCGGGCAGCAGCGATATCAGTATTGACATCATCATTGTAAAACTCTGGTTTTTAAAGCTCTCATTTTATGGATCAGAGGACTCATTAGCATGCATGAACTATTACATCCGATCAATATATCACTAATGGCAACTCTTTCTGCTTGGTGGGAGCACTAATTATTGATCCGAGGGAAAATAAAAATGGACTTGTAAGTTGGCTCCTCAGCAGAAGCACCGGGTTACTTAGAAACTGTGCTTTTAGTGGGCTGAGCTGCGAGAACTGCAGGAATAAATCATAAAAAATGTTTTCTGAAGTGCTTTGAATGAAATTCATTTTGCTCAAGAGCTGCCTGGGATGCTCTGTGCTGTATAGCCCCTTTTCTGCAAGTCGAAAAACCCACTTACATCTGGCTTTTGTCTGCAATGGGAATGGATAGATTCAGCAGCACTCGGGTCAAATGACTCTGCAGTGGATACAGGTTTTCATCAGCTCAGGCTCCAAGCGGCAGCGATGAAAACATGACACTCAGGTCAATGCACTGATTTCTTCTCCTTTGATTTGACTGTGGAGACACTAAAGCGGCCCCTTTTTCCAGTGTGACGCTATGACTCCCACTGAACTTCCGGGTGTTGGCACGTAAACAACCATTAACATCTGTGGTCTCATGTTTTCTATACATCTTGGGTATATTGTTCGATTTTTATTCTACGCATCGTGCAAGATGAAACGATAGCTAAAGGCTAAATGTTTCCGATGACTTGCTTTCAGACGAATTTGTGCCATTGAACATGAAAAAAAAGCAGAAAGGCATACTCCATAGGAAAGGTGTCAATTGTCGTTTTAGCAGATATAACCACTTTTATAAAACCTGCATACAATCTCTAATTTTAGTGTGAAAGAGGCACATCTAATTCGATACATAAATCCATAATCTTGCCAGAAAAGATGTCACGGTAATCACAGTCTTCAAACAACCCCTGTTTGTTACTGATCGCTGGCCAAGACAAGACAATCAGATGACCGCGCAATTTCTCTCTTATTAAGCTTGAGAGGAGATTGGACTCGATAGAGAATTAGAGGGACAAGAGCGATGAAGAGATACCACATAGGTGAGGATCAGGAAAACAGAAAAAAAAGAGGTGCGTGGAGAGGTCACGTCTCCGGAGAGATGGGAGTCAAATAAGAAAACGGCTCCGTGTGAGGAAAGGCTGTCTGACATCCTCTTCAAAGGGGGGAAATGAAGAATGCTGAGAAGAGCTGGGGGGGGGGTTATTGATTAAGAGAGCAGCAGAGTGCGGGAGGAGACAGCCCAGCGAGGGAGGGAAAGGTAGAGTTAAGAAGGTGTGATGAAAAGGACGAGTTAAACATAAGGGGGAAGAGCAACAGGGGGAGTTGAAAGCAGGTTCAGGCTCAATCAGCAGGTACAGGCCAAGGGAGTGGGTATCGCAAGTAAGACACAATTATACCGGCACATCTCTAAAGTAAGCCTCTGGTGGCTGATGGGGTGGGGGGGGGGGGGGGGGATGAAAGAGAGCAGGAGAGAGAGAGAGTGATAGTGAGAGAGTTAACATGTTCCCAGCCATCCCAGGCACCCCTGCTGTCCCTGCCAGTCAGCAGGAATCCTGCTCTGCTCCTAATGAGTTGTTTACATCCACCGCAGCAGATCAAAACCCTCACCTCCCAGTCATGGTTGGCAGCGTCAATACGATGCATTTAAGGAGGTCCCGTATTTAACACTTTGACATTTCAAGTGTTGTTATCCTCAGAAACGCCCCGGAACTCTGCTCATCTCGTCTTTTCTCTCGCTTCCCTGTGGAGACTCTGGCGAGAACGGGAGGGGTTGTGTGGGTCAGACTCTGAGCAGAGAGGCCCGGTCTTTGACCAGGACCAACATCAATCCTCAGAGATCGGATCACGAGCGGAAGGGTTTAGGTTCGTCAGCTCACACATGAAATCCAAATGCATCCGGAGTGGGTCTCCCGTGGCCACTTCCCCCCCCCCCCGCTCCACATGCAAATATACATGTAGGTCGTTTGTGTTCGCCGACAGCAAACCATGTTGTTTCAACCCCGGTCTGGGTTTACAGATGTGTCGGGTGACAATGTTTGTGCTCGTGTCTGTGTGTGTCGGCAAGAGCAAGATTTTCCCCATAAATGGGCACTGAGAAGCAAAATATTTTTGATCCGTGTTGAAACTTTAGAAGGTCAGAGGTCGGCAGCGGAGGAGGCGGTGCATCACATTTGCATTCACACAAGGGAAGGAATGTGGCCTCACGTGTCCAGGACCACCTCGGAGTCGTGTTCAGATCCGTACACTCAGGACGGATGTGGAAACCTTGGTAAGTCCCAAGTGCCGGTTACTGATTGCAGGGTTACTAATGTTACCAGTAAATGCAAACGCTGATGGTGGAGATAAAAGTGATCCAGCGAACGGTAAAGGAAAAGCGTGAAGAGAGGAAAAAAGACAAATGCTGAAAAGACCATTGGAAAAGCTGAACTCAGCAATAATGAGACTTTATAGTGAACAAAAATAAATATAGGAGATTTCAGGTAAACAAACAAGTCCGGACCCCTCATTTAAAGACTCAGTGGGTTGAGCGTTTTCAAAAGACAGGGAAAACTCCCTTTCAGCAATATGGGACCTTTCAGAACCATATTTTTGCAACATCTCTCAATTTGGAAATCAGGGGCGAAGACACAATAACAGATATAATAACTTCTTCTCCTTCAGTTCATCCCTAATTCCTTCGACTCGGGTGCCTGGGGATTGTGTATCAGTCTTCTTTAATGACCAAGATTAATGTTAAGTAGCATTATGGTAATGGAGGTACCAGGCCTATTCCACTTTATTAAATAAAGCTGCCTGAAAATGAATACGATTATGGATTCTTGTGTTGTTAATGGAGCGTGGCAGAGAACAATGTTGACTTTTCTTTCTCATTATTGTTTTGATATGATGATCAGGATGTGCGCTGCTTTATTCCGCTTCATGTGCGCACACAGACACACAGACACACACACACACACACACACACAGATACACACACTAACTCCGGCACACAAGGAGACTCAGACGTAGGCTTTAATCTTTATGTAGTATCGTGCGATATATCAAAACAGCAGGGACCCTTCTGTGAGTGTGTGTGTACGTGTGTGTGTGAGTGTGTGTGTACGTGTGTGTGTGTGTGTGTGTGTGTGTGTGTACGTGCATGTGTATAAAAGCGCAGCACAAGAGGCAAAGTAAGAGACGGCAAAAGCTACTGTATACACTACACTGCATCCCCAGCGCCTTCCTTTAAATTTCACCGACAACAGAATCATACGGCGCTTTGAAAAAGTCTGGAGAGGGACCACGTGAAGATGTGCAGACCCAGAAATCAAATCCTCGGCTGTGAATCCCCCCCACCCCCCCACCCCTCCCTTTCTGAGAGGAGCCTGGGCATCTTTACAGATAGTAACATGAGAGCTGTCTGGATTAGTTGGGCTTTTGTTTGAGGCTCACCACCTGAATGTGTGCGTGCCTGCGCATGTTATCTGTGTGAACATGTGTGTGTGTGTGTGTGTGTGTGTGTGTGTGTGTGTGTGTGTGTGTGTGTGTGTGTGTGTGTGTGTGTGTGTGTGGCACAGAGGCCAAACTCATGAAACCTCACCCTGGCTTTAAGGTCTCCCCTCCTGGGATGATCTTTCACTTGTCCTCCGTCTCCCTCTCCTCCCACCCCTCCCATTTCCCCCTGAACACACTCCTCCAATTTTTTTTTCCTCTTCTCCTCACGTCCCCCGAGTCGCAGACACCAGAGCACTTAACCTCGACAGCACCCCCCTCCATATCCAGCCTGCCCCCGACACAGACGCAGCGTCACATCAGTTCGGCTCATATTTAGCCCGAGATATGAAATATTAATGTAGAAGAGAGGAGGAGGGTGGAGGGGGGGGGAAGGAATCAGCGCCCGGGTCTGCCAGAGGCTCTCTCTCTCTCTCGCTCCTAGAGTCAAGGAGCTCTCGCTTGTGCTCCTCTGGAACCGTTAGGGGTCTGTAGTTTCAGCCGAGGCGCTGACAGGAAGACGGCCTCATGCTGAGGTTAACGCCCCGGTGTCACTTTCAGTTTACCTTCCCCTGCTGAGAATCCTCCACCAATTATTTGGGCTGTAGCGCGCACTTGCTCGGCTTCCTGCAACAAACTATGACATCAAATACTGCGTCTTCTGGGATCTCCCGAAAGAAGAAAAAAGTTGTTTGGATTATGGACAGCTTTCCATTAAGAGCGAGAGAGCAGCCGCTAAATTGAATTGTGATACCTGTCCTACAATAAGTGTTGATTCAATGTGTAGGGAAACTGTCGATAAACATTCAGGAGGCTTCTTCCTGTGAAAAGATGTAGCCTTGACTAAGGTTACAAAAGGAAATACAATTGGATCAAAAAAAGATAATTCAATGACGTGGATAAGTCGATTACGCTGCAGCACCATCTATTTCTTTAAGTGATGTAAAGTCTCTTTACAGTGTCTGACCTGCAGACACAGTAAGAGAGGAGGAGGAGAGGAGGAGGAGAAGGAGGAGGAGGAGAGGAGGAGGAGAGGAGGAAGAGAGGAGGAGGACCATCCTGATGAAAAACACACACTAAGCTTCTCTCAGCACATCAAATATTAAGAGCCAATATTAGCACCATCTTTGTCACCCCATCACCATGCTGGAAACATCCTTATCATATGTGTGTCTGTGTGTGTGTGTGTGTGTGTGTCTGTGTGTGTGTGTGTGTGTGTGTGTGTGTGTGTGTGTGTGTGTGTGTGTGTGTGTGTGTGTGTGTGTGTGTGTACAGTAGCTGTGAAGAGGTCACTCGCAGGGCACTTCCTCATTTTCGTGCTCGGGAGCTGAGGGTTGAAAGGTTTTTTTTGCAAAAGTGAATATTTGTACTGCATGATTTCAGCACTCAGTTTGTGTGTGTGTGTGTGTGCGTGTGTTTGTGTGTGTGTGTGTGTGTGTTTGTGTGTGTTGGGGGGGGTTGTTGACCTCGTCTAGCACAGCCAGTGCTGGTGATACCACCCATATGAAAGTCTTTCTGTCTATGCCCTCC
The DNA here is from genome assembly GCF_963576545.1 of Limanda limanda. Lineage (NCBI taxonomy): Eukaryota > Metazoa > Chordata > Actinopteri > Pleuronectiformes > Pleuronectidae > Limanda > Limanda limanda. The sequence continues at coordinate 34,313,042 of NC_083636.1, read as the reverse complement.
CTTCGCACTCCGGTGTCAGAAGTTCAAATCTGTTACGTTTGGTTCGCATGACTGAATGTGTTACTTTTTTTACTTTTTTGTGTCCACATGTAAACAAACCGCCCCCTAAAAGCCAGTGCAGGGGGGTGCAGACAGCAGAATGCTCCCACAGGGTCGGGGGGGTAGTTAATTCTAAGTATTTTCCAACAGTCAAGGTTGCGGGAGTGTTTCAGATTTGTCTTGCGCTCTCACTTTTCCCAAAGCGCCCAGTGTTTCGCATGTTTGTCACTTCCCCAACAACAACACTTCCATCAGCACTGCAAGATGCTGGTTTTGTTTTTAACAGAATTTAAATTTGCCGGGAGCACTTGTTATCGGAGTGGCCACTTTGTCCAAAAGCAAAGACTCGGCCTCGCCCAGTGGAGGGTAGGAGGAGGTTGGATCCTGGCTATGAAGTGTGACCCTCTATATGCTGCTTACTTATTACACCTCTTTAAAACCAAATGCAGCAGGTATACAATGTAGAGGAGTTCACCTTACTCTGTCTTTTCCCAGTGAGTCATGTTTGACGTCATTAAAGTGCAAGAAGCTCCCTCACCTCGCCGTCTTTTCGCCGTTGCATTTTGCATGATACAAGGAATTAAAGAATCACTGCTGCACTTTGTTCCCAAGAAAAAGACGACAAGTACACAAACGCTCGTGGCTATTTATGCACCGACGCACGTCATGACAGACCAAGTGCAGCGTCAGCGTCTAGACTGACAAAATGAAGAATACGGAGAAATAAGTGTGTTCCCTCAGGTGTCACGTTTCCATCACTGCCGATCAGAGTCGCAGCTGATCTGTCCTCTGCAGAGTAATTTAACCCGGGAGTGAATGACGATTTTATCCATTCCCATTGCAAACAAGAGCCAGATGTTAGTGGGTGTTTTTGGACCATTGGAAAAAGGGGCTTCATAGAGCTACTCAGGTTTTGTAAAGACGTGATTATATGAGAACCGGACCCAGAGCAGCTTCACTAAACAGCTAGCAGGTCTTTTTTCCATTTTCAAAAAAGATTTTTAAGCACAAATAACAGTTTTCACTTCAAGACAACCTCAAAATAACATGAACCTGAAAAAACACACATTTCTACATCTCCCAGTAGAAGCTATAGTTCTTCAATCTCTGGACACAGACCCTTATTCATTATTCAGGCAACACGGGACTAAATTGATTTCCTGCCCTCATCCCTCACCTCTCACCTGCCTCCTCTGCCTCTCAGATCAACATTCCAAACAGAGTGCAAAGGGCCCGGCCGCACGAGCCAGCCTTCGGGGGTATTTGGAGGAACTGCCTGCATTTGAGCGGGTTTAGGATTTCACATAAACACACCTTGATCCCTAAATCTCTGCTAAGCCTGTTTCAGTTTGGAACAGCAGGAGAACGGGACCTGCTCGAACACTTAGCCAGGCAGGCAGCTGAGTAGATTATGTACAAGACAGAGGCCGTACACATCCATACATCTGGCGAGGGGGGGGAGGGAGCATCTGAATGTAAATGTCTTCACATGAATTAGCATCGCTCGTGCATGTGGACGGAGTGTTTGAATATCCAGGGCTCGACATGGACGTGTGTGTGGTGTGTGGCGATAACCCCGTGCAAACCTCCCTACAGGGATCTGCTCCTTCAGACACATTTTCACCTCATCTGCGTTTAAGGGCATTAATATTGCACCAGCCGCAGTGGCAGGGTTAAATTGATGACTGGGGGGCAAGAGGGGGGCTGAATGTCAAATGCAATCCGTCCACTCTGCCTTCCTTCCTTCCTTCCCTTCCTCCCCCTTCTCCTTTCTTTTTTTTTTTTGGTCGTCGCTCTGATTGGCTCCGACGTGAGCAGTTCAGAGACAAGATCCAGAAGCCACAGCACCAGCATGTGTTCTGTGTTTAGAGGGAATATATAATCCTTTTCATCTGCATTTACATTAGCGGCTCCTGCTGTTCCTGTTCTCTCCTCCCCCTGTCGCTCAGCATCCATCTATATGAATCTGCAAAAAATCCAACAAAGGGAACCGAAGAAAGCCAGAAGAGCATCGGGGTTGTGCTGCAGACCTTCACATGCTACCACTCAAAGAACAGCCGGCCTCATTACTGTTAATGTCAGCGGGAATTCTAAAGATTAAAAGGAAAATATTTACAAGCTTGTTCCTGTCTCGTGTCCCCAGAGACCAGGATAGCAAGTAGGGCAAGAAAAGACATTGTCCAAGATGTTGCTTTCCTGTGAATCTGCCCTGCTGGGACTATCATGCTATGCAAAGACGGGGGGGGGGGGCCTTTCATGTCTGTTCTGTAATTAAATCCCATTCCTATTGTTGAATTCATCTCCGACACGTTTTGCAGGCTGGTTGAGAAGAGGAAGAGGAAAAATAGGGGGGCGGCGTCGGGGTTGGTCCGGGGAGACCGACATCAGCGAGGTCACCCGGAGGTTAAGTTAACAGGCATCAAGCTCCTGAAAAATTAAAAGCCTGAGCTCACGGAAGCAGCACTCGGAGCGACTGTGACATGATGTGCAGGAGTTGTGAAAAGAGCACAGTGTAGCCGGGCGTGCAGGCACACGTCGCACACACACACACACACACATGCACACGCACAGCACTGGTGTTAATGCACTTGATGTGTTGATCGGCTTCCACATGGGTAACCCTGCCACACAGACACACACACACACGGCGACCCAACCCTCATTCCTCCTGCTCAAAGTCAAGACGGAGAAACTCGCACAAACCCTTCCCAGTGATTGAGTGCTCAGTGGAGTGAGCACCTGCAGGTCCGCGCCGACAGGACAGATGCACTGACAACGCTCCTGATGGACAGATCATATCTCTTTCCCTCTGTTATTCTCTGTCTTTTTCTCCCCGTCTCCGTCAGACACACACACACACACACACAACCACACACAGATCCATCCAGCGGTGGTCGCGCTTGGTGAAGTGTGAGGTATAAAGCGTTGTTATGCAGGGTCACGGGGGCAAGGTGTCAGTACTTCATCTCTGAAGTGTTAGAATACCAATTACAAAGTGTTAGAATGCCAATTACCAAGAGTCCTGGTGTGCATCACTGGCACAGCTAAGTCGGCAAAATCAGTTTCAGAGAATGGAGGGCACAGAGATGTCAGTGGTTTTACTGCAGAAAAAAAAACTTGAGTGAATATACTCTTTCCTGCCGAGGGTACATTTTGTCAATTTATCAAACAGCACACAATGGTCGAATTGTTTTTTTGTGTTTTCCATAAATAAAAAATATAATCTGAAAGATGAAAGAATAAAAAAAGTTGTTCATGCATATAGGGAATTTGTATTTTATAGCAGCTGTCAATGTACACAGAAAAAAACGCAAACACAGCGCACACATCTAGCAGACCATGCAGATACAGGTCAGTGAGCTTCAGGTCATCGAACATCAGAGTGAAGAAAAAATGTGATTCTTTGCCAGTGGCGTGATTATTGATGCTGGTTTGCATATATCTGAAGCTGCTTCTCCTGAGACTGCTGCCCGTGGTGGTGGTGCCAAAAAAAAAAAGTCAGCAGCAGATCTACAAACAGAAAAACACCTTTCAGAAGAGAGAGGTGAGATTAGAATGGCCGGACTGGCTGGAGCTGACAGAGAGGCCGAGGTCACTCAGATAACCACCCTGTGGCAAGCAGGGGAGCAACCTCAGAATGCACATCACGTCGAACCTTGAGGGAGATGGGCTTTGTTGTCGGGTTCCACTCCTGTCAGGCAGGAGCAGAACACTGAGGCTGCAGTGGACAACACTGGACACCTGAAGACTGGAAAAAATAAACCCGGTTGGATGAGTTTGTATTTCTGCTGAGGCTGCAGATGGTAGGATCAGAATCTGACGTCAGCAGCGTGACTCCATGAACCCAACCTGCCTTGTGCAGTGCAGACAGGTAGCGGTGGAGTAATGGGGAGGGGGATGATTTCTTTGTTGTCCTTAATGCCAATAAGCCATTGTTTGAATTCCAAAGTCTGCCTACTAATATGGTTACTGGCTTCTTCCAGTACGATACAACGCACCTTTCCACGAAGCAAAGGTCATGTCAATCAAAAACGCTCGGTTCACTTCAGTGACCTCCCAAGTCATCAAATCTGAATTCGGCAGAACCCCTTTGGGATGTGGTAAAACGAGAGGTTCACGACATGAGAGTGCAACTGAAACACATGCAGACATGTCAACGTGGATCAGAACTTCTGACATCAGGTGGAATCCGAGCTACTATTATTATGGTGTTCCTACAGCACTAAGTGAATATTCTCATCTAAAAGTAAAATATGGACAGAGCTGCTTGATATTCAAACTTACATGTTCTGCTCTTAACTCACAACAACAACATACACAGAAGGTTGTGCAGCTGAAAAGCATTAATATGTGGAGTTAAACATGTCCTTGTTGCTTTATCCTTGATGAAATAATGTTAGCTGCTGTATTTCTTATTAAAAGCCTTTCTCATCTGTCAGCAGTGGTCTGGCTGTAAACAAACATGTTTTGACAGCAGACATCCGATGGGTTGATACAGAATAATGAGTTAGTTAGCAAGGGAGGGGGGGAAAAAAACCACAAGCTGCCAAGCCCGTCTTCCCTTATTGACTATCTGCCTGCGCTGACTGTACAAGCTCTTTTGTCCATCTCTATTCAGAGACTTCTCCTTAGAACAGTTAGTAAACACAAAAGGGATTTCCACAGATTGTCAGAGTCTATGCGCGTGCGAGCTCCAAAGTACGAGAGGAAAAAAAAAAAATGCATTCACACTCCAAACATTTGAGCTCAAGTTTTAGTTGCGGTGTAATTCCTTGGGGTACCTGTCCAATATTTCCGCAAATTTCAGATTTTCCTTGACGCGTTGGACACGGCGGAGTAAAATGTGGCAGTCGTCATTCAAACGCTATCCGAGCTGCAACTCCCCAAACCGTACGCCACCTCATTTGATACACGTTGTTAAAGATGAATGAGACGCTTCAGTTATTCATCTCCTTTCGCACTATTTTGGGGGGTTTTCAACAAGGAGGCTGTCATTACCGTTGAGGTGAAGGGAAAAACAACACACAGAGAGTTGGATCCTACAGGGGTACGAGAGCTTCACTGTGGTTCGCTTTGCTCAGATGTGACTCTGTTGTCCCCGCTCCCCCCCCCCAAATAAATGACGCACAGACGGACTCATTTGCTCGGTGTGCACTGCTGAGCCTGTGCAGATGTGACACAGACGGTTGCAGATGTGGAACAAAGCAAACACAACATACAGTAAATCTATTCCGTTGGATGATTCGGTGGATGAAAGAGGCATTTTGGGGTCTGTGTTCATAAAAGTGTGAAAACAAACTAGAGGGGGAGGGAGGTTTTGGAGAAGATGAAATACTTTATTTTGTAGATAGAATGCTAGTTGATGACATAACAGCCCTTGAAAAATGCTTAATGAGGCACAAACCTTAATTTTCTGCTAAGATGAGGAAAGAGAGGTTTGAAATCAAACAAAATAAACAGCCTGCCTGTGTTTCTTTACGTTAAATCAAACAAAATCCATCAGAGCAACCGAAAACTCATCAACCAAAGCCTGATTTTCATAATGTACATCATTCTCCCCCACACTCTCACTCCACTGGGCATGGATTTGAGAGGAGTGGGAAACCGCAGGCGAGTGAAGGAGACAAGTGCGCCACTTATCCTTCCTCCTCCAGGTTAATTGACAAGATAATTACGGGACTGAGGCAAAAGGTTGAAAACCGGCGGTTGGGGGCACACGCTTGCCCGTGAGTGCATTTCTAGGACTTAAGGGTACACGGGTTCTCGAACATGTGCACATGCTCTGAAGTGCAATTCATTACGCTGCCAGCTGTATTTGTTTATTTGTAATGAGCAGCTAACATGGGTAAGCTTTTTTCACGGGAAACTTGGCTCTAACGGATCTACTTGTTGTTTTTCCACACAATCACGGGGACATATTGTTTCACAGAGACAAGGTAACCCCATAACAAGCCAAGAAACCAACCAAAAAAGGGAAATTACTTTATATTCTAATAATGCAGACATCTAGATATTGTCTGGATTCAGCCCCCTGGTAAAACACATGATTTCCTGTGATTTATACGTCATGTCCTGCCTCCTGCATCTCCTACCCATGCACCAACTCTCACCTGAACGCTCCAGAGACTTTCCTGTTTCTGTGAATGCGTCCTGTATAGACACCTTCTACATCCTACGGATGTGAAGGGCAAAGTCTGTATAGTGTTTGGACAATTGTTCAAGGAGCATCTGTGGCTCAGGGGTTAGAGCGGTCGTTCTCGAACCAAAGTGTAAGCCGAAGTGCCAATTGTTCCCTAACCAGAAGGTCGGCAGTTTGATCCCAGTCTTTCCTTGTCCACATGCTGAAATGTCCTTGGGCAAGATCCTTAACCCCAAATTGCCCCCTCTCATAGAGAAAGTGCTGCATATAAATGCACTGTATGAATGGAAAGCTGAACTGTAAAGCACTTGGAGTGGTCATCAGGACTAGAAAAGCGCTGTATAAATACAGACCATAAATACAGACCATTCATGTCTGAAAACTGCTTATCATACCTACAGTGTTTTGTGACCATCACTGTCAGCAAAGTACCATAAAATCCATAATGATGTCTTTTGGGCAGCCAGCGCTCAGGATAGAGCAGGTCATCAACAAACCAAACTTCTCCAGCAAACATACTGAAGTGTTCTTAAGCCAGAAACTGACGCCTACATTGCCCCCCCGGCCCACGGCTGTGCCAGCTGTGTGAATGATAAGTGATAGAAAAAGAGCAGGATATAGAAGCACAGTATGAATGTAAGTGCAACTTTACTGTGGAAGCTCTTTCAGTGGGTCAGTCAGACTAGAAAAGTGCTGGATAAATGCAGTACATTCACCATTCTTCTCCACTGAGAACGTTTCACCACACAGAGCAGACCCTGTTGGTCAAGGGCTTTGATTTCATAGCAACACGGCAATCAAATGTGTTTTTGTAAGAAGAGCAAAAAAAGATTTCCAGACGGCCATAACCTTTCAAATGCATTTGTGATGAAGCGCATGCATCCTTTTATTTTTCCAGAGTTCTGACACCTGACAGGTGGTGTCAATTCCTGCTGTTTAATTGCTGTGAATTGCTATTTGTTGACTGACAGATATGGCTCCTGTGATGGGCCGACAGGTTCTCTCAAGCAGACAAGTAAATAATAGGGATGGTGATGGGAGGCTGAGCCCTTGAGAATATTTTTCCATGGCAACACTTGAGATTGCGATTCTCTCTTTAGTCAGCCTTATTTCACAAGTTTTTTTTTTATGCTTGGTGCAGTCTCTAAAAAATGAGTGTGGCCCTGTTCTGCATTTCAAAGATAAGTGGTGTTTATCTTCTGCATAGCACATCCTCAATGGTCCCTAAAAATACCCTGAGATATGAATGTAAAGCCCAGGTAATGTTGTACATTAGAAGGTCCAGTGAGTATTAGCATAAAAGTCTGGTACAAAGAACTGAGAGATAAATGTGGTAATAAATGCGGTGGAATGAAGGGTTTTTTTATTCCTAAAGCTTTGTACCGAACAACCAGACTTCTGAGTCTAGAATGTCAGTGAGTCATTCATTCGGCCCCCAGGGACTCGATCAAGCTTTCTCATCTGCAGCGTCCATTCTCTCTGTGCCCCTCGCTTTCTTTCTGGTGCTGCGGCTTTCTTCCTCCCTTGTTCAACAGCTGTGGAGCAGGGTTAGGGTCAAGGGAATCTCACACACACACCCACAGTTGCACGCACACACACACACACACACACGGATTGTGCTACTGTTAGGCTTGAATGCAGCTGAGGGTGTGGAGGCACAGGGCTGGAGGATTTTCCCATGCCAATAGTTAACTGCTGGCTGTATCTGAAACTGCGCGGAGACCTTCGCTGCCCTCTGGATCCCCCCCCCCTGGCCCCTGGCCCCTGGCCCAGAGGCTATGCCTTTCCCCCTGCTGGGACACTCAATGGACTCTATGTGTGTGTGCGCTGTGTGTGTTAATGGCCAAGCTCAGGAGGGGTTCTGTCATTCAGTCATCAGCCATTCAGCCACCAGCCTCACCATAGCAAGCCGCCAGCCCCTCGCCTTGGGCAAGTCATCTGTCTTTAAATGACAACAAACCCTCCTCCCTCAAAACTTGGCTTATTTCCCTAATGTTCCCTTCTTCTTCCAAGTCCCCAATTCATTTTCTCTAAGTCACTGTCTCGGTAAATATATCTTTCTGCTTGTTGTTTTGCCTCCTCCTGTGATTTTAGGCGCACAGAACAGAATGACTGTTTGCCTTGCTCCGTCCCTCCTTCCTTCCGTCCTCGCTGAAATCCATCCAGTCCCAGGGTCTGTGTAGGACAACTCCTGCAGAGTGGGTTGAAAGCATTCCTCTGTCTCCCCTGTCATCATGGCTTATTTAATAACTATCCCAATAAAGTCAACAACAAGGCCCACGATGCAACCCCCCCTCTTCCCACAGTGGGCCCCCAACTCTGGCCCTCAGGCCTGATGAATGGGACCATCAGGCATGCCAGCTGCCCCGGAGGTGAGCAGGCTGCCCCCGCCGGGCAGCCAGGCCACCAAGCCAGGGGGAGGAAGTGGAGCAGCGGAGAGAGGGGCAGGGCAGGGCCGGAATGCCAGAACTCACACTAGGCAAAGCTTGGATGGAAAGAACTAGTGGAAATATGGAGAAACATAGGGAGGGCCGGTGAAGCAGAGGGGTACAGGATGCACACGCAAACAGGGGGCCAGCCCGGGCGCCAGCAACACAGTGGGCAGTGTGGATACACACACACACACACAACATGTTTTTTCGTTCGCACTGCTTGCTCAGGACTTTCCACTTCTCTTGACAACAGTTGTTTCACATTATAGGTAGTAATTCCCTTGGTAACACACGGAAAATTCAGGACAAACAAAATGGACACAGTCCAATTCAGCACATTTGCATTTGTCAAATGTGTTTTGCATTAACGAGGGAAAAATGTAAATCTTTTTCGTGACGGTAACTAAGCCCATCATGTAGTAATGAAGTTGTTTATGGTCTATGTTGGCACAAACATGCAACTTTGTATGTGTGAGGGAGACAAAAGGGGGATAAGGGGGTAAGAGTGAAGGAGTCACATTATGAATCCTTAATTAGGCAAACAAACACTTGGCATGGAGACGTATGCATCAATCTGCAAGGCCACGCTCATGAATTAAGTGCGTATGTTGTAGTATCGTGCCAGAGGCTTAAAATTATTGTATTTCAAGGGAAATGATTGTACGCGGTGAGAAAACGGAAGGGACGCTTAGTACCAGAGTTTCAAAGCTCTGTCGAGATTACAAAGCTATTTTGTGTTTGGAAACGATTCTTTGCAAAGTACAAGGCTCTTATTTTGAACCCTGAGATAGGAAGGACTTTGTGGTCACGTTCATCATCACAAGGATGATTGGTTGAAAATAAGTCACGTGGGAAGAGATGCGTAACCACAGATATAATCCATATTCCACTTTCCAGAACAAAACTGTATAATCCTAAGTGTCACAAGTTGATACAATTATCGTACATCATGCATTATTGATCATACATCATACAAAAGGGAAAATGATCGTACAAATATGATCATTATCGTACATCTGGCGACACCGTGCAGCATAATCACATACAAGTGACAACTGCTCCACAGCTGGCTGTTCAATACTAAACCAGAACTGTGCAGGAAACATGATGAGCGTTGATCATTGGCAGATCAAGACCGTTTCCACACTACCTGTCATAATTCTGGACTCTACCCACTTTAGCGGCATATGTGTATCCCCTCCCATCAGCTCCTGCCAAACAGCTAGCCATGCCCTCTATTCATTAGACGGCAGCCTCCCTGTGCCACTCATACTGCTGCTGCCAGCCTCAGTGTGTGTTGCGCGGACACACTGAGATGGTAACTTGGTAAAAGCAACAAAGCCGGCAGAGACAAATCTCGACAGAGTGAGCAAGAAGAAGCTGAATGTTGCCTCATCGCACATGAATCTTAAAAGTGGAGCGGGAAGCCATCCAGGATGAGGGGAACGCTGCTCAACTGGGAGTCTACAACAAACCCGCATCAGACATATGGAGAAGATGACAATTTTTCTTAATCTAAGCTTCTATGGAGCGACAGGATAGATTTACTCAAGGATAGTTTGCCCGCTAGAGTCTTTACACTACCACTCCCTTTGATTTTCGGTTGAGTTCCTGCTATATTCCCCAGCAGCCACTGAGTTATCTGCTTTCCTACCCGTTAAGAATTATTTTATCACCATCCAGCTCAATTTCTCTCTTTACATTCCCATCCCTCACCATCAGGGAGATCCTTATTTACGTGTCCGAGCAAACATTTTTTATAAATGCAAACAGGCTCTCTGAAGACAGCTTCAGAGGCGAGACCTGCCCAGTACCTGAAAGCATATAGAGCAGCGTGTCTCTCCTGGACCCGGCCCTCGGAGTAAGCACAGCTGTGTTGAATATTTCCCTCACTCTTCAGTTCATTTGAGGGTGATCTGAGCCCAGTTAGCCCTGAGGACATGGGGCGGTAAACAGACCTGACTATCAAAGCAAAGCAGCCCAGTCAGAAAGACTGGAATATGAGCCTCTGACCACTGAAGCTGCGGATGCAGGCACACGGGTAGGCAGCAGCTGGGAAGAGCTCAAAGGCTTCATGACAGCAGCTGACTAGACCCAGTGCTCACAGGCTGAGAAAACAAGATTCCCTAAATCATCAGTGGGCAGCAGAAGGATTGTGTGTCCACTGCAGCCATTACTGTAATCCCTGCACTCTAAGTGGGAAAATAAAATCACCCAGACACTAATTGATTATGCATTGCAAACTTAAAATTGTTGGAAGGGGGATTGTTTTTTCTGAGAAATTCAGCAAAGTAAAAAAAATATTGTGTGAGCTGGTCCATCCATCATCGATAGTAATTATTCTTTTTGGAGGGTCGAGGGGGGGGAAGCTGGGGCCAATCCCAGCTGACATTAGGCAAGACACGGGTGTCTCCAGCTTATCACATTCGCACCATGGATAATTTAGAGACTCCAATTAACCTGACCCCAATCTGAATGTCTTTTGGACTGTACTAGTGGAAAAAATCCAAAGAGGCAGAATATGCCAACTCCATAACGACATTCAAACTGGGAATCTTTCTGCTCTGAGACGACAGTGCTATCCACCGTACCACCCAGTATGAGCAGCAACAGCAGTAATAACTGCATTAAATGACAAAAGCAAAACGTTAGTATAAATGTCCAAAAGCTGATCAAACACACTATTGCATGTGCTGCACAATTTCCCCAAAAGTTACAAAGAGAGTGTTACTGTGAAACTCTCTCTGTGGAGCCTCTTACAATATCTAAGAAGTGATATAGCCAGAATCTCTCCCTCCTACTTCAACAAGTATTTCCACATGCACAACAAAATCTAAGCAAAGAGACAGAGAGGCAGGTGGAGTGAAGCAGCCTGGTTATTAAAATGCTGGAAGGCTCAATGGGAAGTAAAATTTCACTATCAGGAGAAAAGTATCAAATCGACTCTTTGTACAACTCTTCATCTGGCTCTAATTATATTCAGGTTAGTTTTTTGGGGGCTGAGTTATTCCAAGTCATTCCCCGAGGTTGAAAAAAAAAACATAAAAACAACAAACATCCGATTTCAATTGCCCGACTTCCACGTGGCAGAGAGGCCCGAGGAAGCCGGCGGGAAGAAGGCACCAAAGTAGCCGTACTCCAACTGCCCACATCCTCAGCTCAGCCCATCACCTAAACACAGACCCGTGCTCCAGGGGGAAATGACTGGATGCATTTAGCTCGCCTCATCACAGAGTACTATTCATCTTCAGGAAATAGCGTGCCCTGTGAGATGTGTTTAAGTTGCGCACGTCAGAGGAGACGGAGGTACCGGGCTAACCACTGGCCTCTCGCTGGTTTCGAAGAGAAGTCGGCAGAAAGAAATGACAGGAAATGAAAAAAACTAGAAAGAGTTGCTCTGTTTAACATGCATTTGAAGCATGCAATCTACTTCTTAGAGAAGTTAACTGGTGTGTATTCAAAGAAGCATAATAAACCCCAGGTCAGTGTCATCATGGCACTTTCATGTATTGTCATTAAAGCTGAGAGAAGGCCACAGCCCCGAGGAGAGATCTTCACCTCTGTCAAGTTACGTCAACCTCCATAAATGTGTCTGCCCACAGCTCACGAGCAGGCAGCGCCGATTCTCCGCCCGTAGCACACGGCGCATTACCGGAGAGCCGATGCTAATTAATGCTAACAGGTCCGTCACAGCATGACCAGAGTAAACACAGATTGAGTTCAGAGAATTTACGTTCCGCCGGCCCGACGCACATCTGGAAACATCATTTGTCAGCGCGAATCATCGTTCAACTCCTTTCACACGTGGTGCGCTGAAGAAACACATGTTTGATATCACCGTCCGCTTTTGTAAGCTGTCGAGAAGCACGGAGTGAAAAAAATGTAAGGAATAAAAAGCCACACGGAAACACTGAGTTCATGTGTTTCTTTCGCACACAGCTGGACATGTTTTGCCGAGTATGTCACCAAAATTTGCGGCGATGTCAGTGATGGATGTCCCTTGGCAGAGCCGGACCTCAGAACCTCCCTTCAGAGGACGTCTTGAGTGTTTGAGCATCCATCTGGAGTGGACTTCATTTATAGACCAGACACTTAAAGAACGGTCATTGTGACACGGGATGGATTTTAAATATTGTTCGGAGTAAAAAATCCCTTCATGTCAAAGGGAGGACGGAAAGAAGGAAAGTATTTTGTGGGAACAAATGGAAAAAGAAAATATGTGAGTGGGCATTTAAGAAATCCAGCGTCTTATGGGTCCCTCAGGCCCCGACCCATTCAGATCTCCTCTGTACTAAATATCTGTTAGTTTCTTCTCTGGTGTTTACACGGTCATTTTCTACAGTCGACTTAACAGGATCGCTGAGCTTCATTTGCTCTGCTGGGAAAAAGCCGAATGAACCTCTCTCACCGAATCTGATGTACTCTTTATTTTCAATTCGCTCAATCCTTCTGACGACTCCCTCCTCTTCCTTTTACAGTCCCGTTTCTCTTTTTTGTTATTTGTGAATGGGCGACAAAAAGGCTACAGTAAAATAAGCTGCTGTGAAGACTACAGAGGAAGTAACAGGAGAGAGGGAGAGAGAGAGAGAGAGACACTGAATAAGTGTACGTTCTTGCTCAGCTCCTCAGAGGTGGGTGAGGGCTGTGAAAGGCCACATTGTTGATGTCAAGACCCGTCAGCATCAAAGGGCTGATTCAGGTTGTGAGGGGAAACTCTCTTTTTCACTCTCTCGCTCTCTCTCGCTCTTTTTTACACACACTCGATGTCCGACTCAGTTCCCCGAAGACCCCGAAAACATCATGGTTTACTTTTCCACCTCGCAGCCGAAGAACAATATTTGGAAATGATGTGTAGACTCAGTGAGGTCAGGGGCCAAACAGTAGCATGATTCAGAGCGAGAGTGAAAAATGAAGTGAGGTGTTACATATTCTATCCATCCATCATCTGTATCGCTCATTCTTTAAGGAGAGGTAAGATAAACCCTGGACAGGTATAGCCAGCGTATCGCAGAGCTGACACACAAAGACAAAATAACACTGCACTCACAGCCACGGCCAATTTAGAGTCTCTAATTAACCTAAACCCAATCTGCATAATTTAAGACTTTGGGAGGAAGCTGACGCACCCAGAGAAAACCTGCACAGCCACAGGGAGAATATGCAAACTCCTTAAGAAAGGCCCCGGGTGAACCAGAATTCAAACCTCCTACTGCCAGGCAACCGGTGCACTTTCATACCCCCCTCCCTAGACTTAAACTTTACCTCAATGCACACATCTCCCACGGCTCAAACATCATTGTTGAATGAAGTGTTGTAGATTTTACGAGGCTTCTTTTTCTCAAATTCCCACTCGTGCAACGTGTGCACGAGAGCGAGTGATTGTGTTTCGGGATGTTAAACGATACTGTACACAAAATCCATGTGCATATTTTTTTCAAAAAGAGAAGTCGGGAAAACCTCAGGGCTTATCGAGAACTTTAATTACACCCGACCAAAGCACATTAAACTGGTGACTTCTGTGTGTGTGTGTGTGTGTGTGTGTATGTATCAATGAAAGTGTGTGTGTGTGTGCACGTGTGTATTAGTGTCTGAATTAGTAAAGTCAGACACCAGGAGCAGCGCCACCGTGTCAGGACGAGACTTAACGAGCTTTAATAACGAGCTTTAATGAGCTTAATTAGGAATCCATGCAATCCCCATGGAAACGCCTCAACCCCACAGAACCGGGCTCCGGGTCTGAGGAACTTTCAATTGGATTACTGTGGCTAATGTCACTGAGACAACAAGGGTGGAAACAAACAGAGTGCTGGAGAGGAGAGCGGGTCGAGGAGGAGGTGGGATGAACGAGAGAAGGAAGAGGGCGGGGGGGGGGGGGGGGGGGGGTTTGTCAGATAAGGACCTTTGGCAGTGGGGGAATACCTGCTGAGGGATGGTGGGAGGAGAAGGGAGGAGGGAGAACCAGCAGAACCAGTAGGATTAGTGTCGCTCAGAGATTTGACTTGTGCAGCAGACCAATGAGAACAAGCTCCTGCATTCACACCTCACTGATAACTCAGAGCTAAATCAACCCTTCGTAAGCTCGCCCATGTATATTTGACATATTGCCCCAATTTATTTAGGATTTCATTATTTCCACCCAATACGTGAAGTTCCACTAAGCTACCTTTTCATATATTGTAAAGACCCATAGGAAAAATAATTAGAGTTACCAGTGCCGCTGCTAGCCATTTTGGTGCCCTAAGCATAACTCCTTTATGATGCCCCCCCCCGAGAAAAAAACATTTGTTTCTGCCAGTTTAACATTTTATTAAAACGAAAAAGGAAAATTTACTTTGTAAACACAGTAGAGTAATAGTCACCACTGAGATAGGAAAGGGTACCCACGGCGATCTTGGGAAGTTGAGTGTGTATTTGTTTTTTTTGGGGAGGGGCCACCATCGTAACTTTTTTTGAGCAATTAAATATATCTCTTGTTCTGCCTGTTTTGTGATATACATGCCTAAAAGGGGCCTAATATTTCTATACTGAAATAATATTGGCATTATAATTGTAAGCTATTTTATTTATTGACGTTATTGTTGAGGGTTGATTTGTATCTCCTGTTCTAAGCGGGTTGTTGGTAGTGACTCTTATTTTGAAAGGGGGTTTTAAAGGAAGTGGGGACTGTAATGAGTGAAGTTGTTAAATGAACGGAGAATAAACGGGTGTGCTGTGCCGAGCGCATGGCCTGCTCTCGTGTCCTTTGTCGGCTGAGGCAGGACCTATGATACAACCAAACGCTCGGCTACATAATTATTATAACTATGATGATTTTTCAGTTGCCTATTTTTTGGTGCCCCCTCAGGACTTGGTGCCCTACGCACAACTCGTAGTGCGCGTTATGGGAGCGGCGGCGCTGGGAGTTACAGGTGCATTTTACCATCGCATAGGCTGTTGGTCTTTTAGTTTTTGTTGTCAAGCAAGATTACGAAAAAACAACTGGACAGATTCTGACCAAACTTCCCATGGAATCGTGTTGATGGGCGTTTACTCTCATTTTGGCAACTTATGGACATGTGCTACAAACTGCTGCAGTATTTTCCCGGCGTCAACCTTCTGTCTCTCAGCCCCTGTCCCTCGTCTGTCTCACTGAGATCAGTTGCCTTGCGGTCACAACAGGAAGGTTCGCTAAAGTGCAGCCCGACAATGACGGAGTGACCTTATAGATAAGCATGATAGAGCTGCCCATCCCAGCTCTCCCCTGTCCCTCCCCTGTAATGCGCACTACACACACACACACACACACACACGTCAAACACACACACACCAGGACACACGCACGGACAGACATATCTGATGACCTCCTCTCTGACAAGTCCTCCCCAAGGGATCTTATTTTTTTTACCCATGCACACAAACTTGACATCTTCTCAGGCACAGGATCATAAGGGTGTCATCTGGCAGGTAGGGTATCTGCGGACCCTGTGAACTGGGAACGTTGGGGGTTGCGTGACCTCGGCGGTTACTTAAAGGTCACAAAGGTCACTCGGAGAACACAGTGCATCTATACATGCGGCAAGGTCATCTTTCACCATCTATCTGCTGCATTCTCTCGTGCCTGGAGCTAGTCCTCTCTCTCCGTCTCCCTATATATAGTTCCCTCTCTTCCCTGGATTCTTTGCGATGTCCTGCTGTGCCGGAGAGAGTCTGGGGCTCATCATTATAAATCAGCCTGTTAGATGGAATAAAATTTTAAAGAGCTTCTCCCTGGATTCAAACTGAAGTCTCCATTAGTGAGGCCGGAGCAAATGGTTGCTTGCATGGCAACACACGGCAAATCAACACAACAACCCCTTTAATCACCCTCTCTCTCTCTCTCTCGGCTCCTTTTGTTCTCCTCCCCTGTCTTCCTCCCCTCCTCCGCGCCGTCTGATAAAGTTCACTAAAGTCTTTAAGGAGGAAAAATGGTTCCGAACGGTGTTTACTACGTCCACGTGATCAAAATTTATGGTTCATTACATCTCCATCCACTGATTACATCTACAACTCCCCCCCCCCCCCCCCCCCGCCCTTATCTAGCGGAGATCCATCACAGAGATTTACTGTCCTAACCTTGCGTACGTCAGCGCGGGTCAAGGGAGATTAGTGGGCAGGTCGGACCGGGGGGGGAGAGTGAAACTTTTGTCGGATCGCGCCGCCGTCCCTCTGCCGACAGCGCCGCAGATCGCAGGCGGGGGGGGGGGGGGACGACGCGGGATGAAGCAGGAACAGAAACAGGGCCACACAGCGGGAGTGCCCAGAAAGTCACTGATTAGAAGGCAGCAGAGAGGCAGATACAGACAGTACGACAACAGAGGATCAACTGCAACCCACCAGTTTCATCCACACACACACACACACAGAGAAAGACACAGTCTATGACATTATTTCATGTCAGCCTTGAGGGAGAGCCGAACTCCTTGCCTCATCATCCTCCTCCTGCTCCTCCATCGCTCTGTTCTTGGCCTGCCGCACGCCTCCGGGGCCAGCGGAGGCAGCGATTAACGACAACAGGGAGAGTGTGCAGAAGTGTGTAAGTGTGTGTAAGGCCCCTGATCGTTAGGAGCGGCCAACTTGTGTAATACAATTACAGAGGCTGCAGAGAAACTGCTAATGTGCACACAGGCAGCTCAGTCAGACGGATCAGGTATTGAGTTTTCTACGCTTAATTCACTTTCCGGCACACACATGGGTGCATTAGTTAGATTAGAGTGGCCGGGGTGGGGTGGGGGACGGGGGGGTGGGGGTCGGTCTACCGCCGAGCCGAGGCCGATTTGTTTAGTGGTGGTTGTCAATTACGACCCTGACCCCTTGCGCTAAATGGCTGCTCATCCAGCGGAGAGGCACAAAAAAAAAAACAACAGAAGACAGCAGACAAAAGCCGGACGAAATTGGTAAAGACGTGGCCATTTGCTGCGGGAGATAACAAGTGGCATGTTGTGGAGTAAACAATGGTCTAAACGATGCGGGTAATGCTACACCAATAAGGCAGAGTGCTGTGGCCTGAGAGAAGCGACGTGAGCATCAGTGAGACCAGCGCGGCGCCGTTATCACTCCAATGCGGTGGTAATGGAACGGTACAAGGCCAGTGGTAGATGGGTACTCCAAAATATGAAAAGGAAAAACAAATGATTAGATTTGTCCTTTTGGAAAAGTCTCGTGCAGTTTAAGAGACTGATTGTGGATGCAATCACTCAGAACTACTCACCCCTTGTACTTTGTATGGATGGATTGCATCAAAGAGGATCAGATACACTCTGCACAACTTATTAGGGCCCGAGCACTGATCAAAGGTCAGGTGAGGCCCTTTGAAATTGTAAGGATTATTATTATTCAGGCAAATGAATTTGCTTTAACATGCTCAAATTCTTACCAAAAAGTTAGAAAGTGGTGAAAATGTACGTATTCTGAAGGAATTTTCAATGGGCGTCATAAAATGGCTCAACGGTGCCCCCCCCCCGAGCCCCCCGGAATGTGTTCACATTGACCGATCTTCACAAAAATCGATACACATCTGGTATCATGAGCAGACAAACAAAAAAGTCTGTAGGTGCAATTGGAAAAACACAACAGGAAGCCTGCTATTTTGCATTTAGTGGCCATTTTGGCCATATTCCACATTTTTATTTTGATGTACTTGTACTTTTGATTATTCTCCGAAAGAAAAAGGAGAGACTATTTCAGGTATTCGCTTCAAATTGTTTCTCACATACAAACGTATTCATCCCTGTGTCCTTGCGTCTAAGTGGAGTTTGTTTTTCCCACTAAAGCCGGAGCCACTCGTCTCGAGGGAATTGGAGTCGGGACGGCACAATCACAACGGTGGTTAGAGCGGCATTGTTACTCTCTTCCAGATGATGATAAATAAATGAAATCTCACAGCAGCTCTTTTTCCTCCAGTAGCTAAATGAGCAGCGGGAGGGGGGGGGGGGCTGCAGTTTCCTCAGTAAACACCTCCCTCCCATGTAAACACGTCTAATCACAACAAGATGGCCAGTGCAGCTCCGCTCGTGATTCTATCGCTGAAGTGAGATGAGTGAGTTTTTAGCAGGAGGGGGTGGGCTTTGGTCGGGGGGGCATTATTGCTGTTTGCAGCTGATTGAATTAAAATGTCTGCTTGGCTCCCGAGAGACCACCCGGACACAAAGGGACGGAGATGTCTGCCTCTGACTTGAGGCCGCGCAGCAACAAATAAACTTGGAAGCATTTACAAAAAACTCTTTGTAGGATCTGACAGAAGGTTTTTGTTTTTTTTGCTCTGTCTGACGCCCGACTTCTTCTAAGAGTGGGGCGGGGGGGCCAAAGGGAGAGGAGAAATGAAGAGTCAAGTTGGATGCGACAGGCTGTGCACAAGAAAACATTTAACCACTGATGGATGTTAGACAGCTACATACCCTCATTGTGACACATCCATCACCGTGCTGATCACTTTTGTCCCCCCACATGTCCGGTGCTTGTTGCCCCCCCCCCCCCCCGAGTCAGTAGGGCTTTGACCAACTCGCTCGCCTCCGCACGACCACGGACTCCAGACAGAGCAGCGTGTGTCGAGGGATCTGACACGGCCACGCTGAAATTCCCCAGACAGCGTACACTGCATTCTGTCGAGCTCTTATTAAAACAAACTACGGCCAAAATGGAAGCGACAGTGTAAATATTCCAACTCGACTTTTCTCATGGCCTCGCCCCTCCAATTCTAATCAGCGTGGAAAACAACATGCCAACGAGAAAAATGGAAAAAGGGGCGAAACCAAAAGCAGGTTTGCGCTGGTATCTGGCGTTTCACAAGAGCTGAGACACAATAAGGTTCGGATTAAACCGCCAAATTTCACAACAACAACAACAAATCGCAGAGGGATTGAAACGCGC
The DNA here is from genome assembly GCF_963576545.1 of Limanda limanda. Classification (NCBI taxonomy): domain Eukaryota; kingdom Metazoa; phylum Chordata; class Actinopteri; order Pleuronectiformes; family Pleuronectidae; genus Limanda; species Limanda limanda. Next base: position 34,293,548 of record NC_083636.1, on the reverse strand, counting down.
ATCGCAGCCGGTCCTTACAACACATTGGTGTGTTCAACATTGTTGCATTTGTTTACCAGATTCCTGCCTCTTTTTCCAGGAACAAAAAAGCCACACAAAGCCGCCCGGAATAGCTGTGGGTTAATGTGCCTCCAATGTGGATGCTCTCTGTTTGTTCCTCCTGTGGGTGAGAGCCGCGCAGCTTAGGAGTGGCTCCTCTATCTCCGTCTCATTCCTATTCCTTGTCTCAGCCTCTTCTTCTTCTGGCCGGTATCACTGCCTCTGTTGGTACAGGTCTTGTGCGGGTGGGGGAGCAGGTTGCTAAATAAAACATTTGGCATGGTAAAACAGCGATAGCAAGAAAAACAGTGGCGTGAGCGGAAAAGCTCGGCAGACTTGTAAAAACCAGAACAGCGTGATTTAGTAACGGGCAGCTTTCTAAAGGCCGGCGCATGCTTCTGCAACGGGGTCTGCGGCTTTTCACGCAGTTGTGACGCAGGACTCGTTGTCATTCATGGTTTTCCAAGCGTTGCGCGTGTTGCCAAGCAATTCCCCGCCAGAACACTAGGCGGAGTTATGTCTTTTGTCAAAGTCGGCTCTTCTTCATGTGTGTCACGAAGAAGAGCCGTTCATTTACATCGGTTATAGTAGTGGTCATAGTTTTGGATCTCTTCTGCCGAGTGCTCTTCTATTTTGTCCATATTCGTTCTTCTAAATCTTCTGTGGTTTCCGCCAGTATTATCGGGCATGAACCGGAAATGCGACTCCGGAAATGATGTAGTTAGCAGACCAATCACAGCCTTGCTGGCTACATGACGCTTGCAGAGCTTTGCCGTCTAGTTAGAAAAATTGGGCGACGCACGTAAGCACGTAAGAAGGGATACGTAAGTACTTAAGGGGCCCGGAAGGGCTCCTACGTTTGCGGGCCCCTGAAAACGCAGAAGCATGCGCCGGGCTTAAATGAGAGGCGCGAGGAATGCGTGCCGTCGGGTTTTAAACAAGCCGCTACTGAAGGGATCTCATCAGGAGGTGTGATTCACCAGTGCACTGCTCCTTCCTTTACGCAGCAGAGGTTACCCTGTGTTTGCCTAACCCTCCGCATCCCGACCCCCCCCCTCCTCCTCGTCAGCTCTTACCTGACGGATCAGTTTACCTCACGTCAGCCCTAAAAACCATGGGAACCCCTGTGCATGGTGTGTCACCGCTGAATTATCGGTTTCCGCTGCACATGGTCCGGCATATCTGCAGCGAGCCATTACTGGGTATCGGCTTTCAGCGAGCGTGCTGACGCCATGTGCAGCTGGTACTGTATGGGGTCATCGTTTACTGAGGTCTGGAATTAGTGAAACAAGTCCGTCATCTTACTGAGCGCGGTCACTTTTTCCAAACGAATCGAATTTCTTTTTTTTTTTTTTTTTTTTTTTTTATATATGATTTATTTGTAGAAATTTCAAAACAAGACTTAATGTACAATAGTCCTCACAGATATAAGAAATGAGAGGATAACATATCAGACAGCCAAATGATGAGGATACACATTACAGCCTCCCCTTCACAAAACAAATATACAAGTAAAGCAAATTGATACACAACCAGAAAAGAAAAGTATGAAAGCAAACAAAACACAACAACAAAACCAACAACAACAACAACTGGCTGTTAAATGATTGCAGTGGCAGATACTATTGTAGAAACATATGCTTATGCTCATTCTTACTATCCCACCTTCTCTCACCTTCAACTCTCTCACTCACATCCACTCACACACACACAAGCACATCCACTTGCATTAATTGAGCAATGTAAAGACTATAAATAAGGAAACAAAAACATATACATAACAATAAATAATAATACAAGAAGAAAAAAAATGAAAATAATAATAATAATAAATATATATAAAAATAGTAATGCTGCATGCTGCTTATATGTGCTGCCAATAAGGCTAGTACGGATCAAATTTCTCCATCAACTTGACTTTGGGGGGGGTAAAATCCCCAGTTCTCTAAGAGCCATGCTCCCCACCACACTGCTGGCTACGTATGTCGACACAATCCCAATGGATTCTCAATAAAACGAATAAAAAAGAACACGTTTACAAAAATACAAATCATTCATCATCCCCCATATTACTACTGGCAAGTCATAAAAACGAATCCATACGCTTGAGACGATGTTTGGAAAAATGCAGAAATTGATCCTTCCTGCTGCGATGCCGCTGAGGGCATGTTCTAATCTGCAGGCGGCACAGTGAGGTCGGGTATTGGCATCCACGCTGCACTGAGTGTCTGTACCAGGATTGCGGGTTCCACGCCTGAACAGATTGGGAGCCCGGGGAGGTTAAACAGCAAACAAGACTTGTGTGTTTACTGTAGGAATTTGGAGCAAGAGCGCTCCTCTGTATACAAAATAGGGCCAATTCAGACATTTGACCTGGTTTAGGGAAAGAACTCCTGCGTTTTTTTTCTTTTTTTCTTCCTCTTTCTGCATCTCAGAGCAGTCATCACAACAACATCCATTATTCACCTTCTGCCTAGTGTTTGGTTAACTCCTTGAAAGGGGCAAACGCACAGCTGGAGGCTCCCGTCAACTGACAGTCCCCGACACGACGATGGGAGGATTTGCATTCATTGCAGCGTACATGTCTCCTAATGCAACACTCTCAGCCAGAGGAGACACAGAAATATCGTGAAGGCTAGGGCAGCTGCACTTGATTTTTCTTCATTTTTTTTCTTCAATCCTTTATGGAACATCATGTCGGACAAGCCCGGGACCGACACTCTGAGCTTGTTAATAATTCTGACATTTAAAGCGGTGAACTTTCAGAGCGCGGCGCAGGCTGCTTTCTGCCATTATCAACCTCATCTCCACAGGATTCATTAAATGAAGAATGCATTCAAATCAAAGACAACACAGACACTTAGGCTCGGCGTGGAAACCCTCGAGTTTCGGGGGATTTTTTCGAGAGGAGGGAAAAGAGGAAGAAGTGGGGGAAAAGAAGCAGAAGGAGAACAAGGAGGAGGAAGAGGAGGAGGAGGAGGAGGAGGGGATGAAGAAAAAGCAGAGGGATCGTTGCAGCTTCGACAGTGTGCTTTACATGTTGGGAGTCATAAAGTTACTCTTCACTGTGGGGCTTCTGTCTGGGCCCCATTTAAATTAGACCCATTGAGTTTGCCCCAGTTAAACACTGTCTGCCAGTACTTTAGGTCACCAGGGACTGATCGTGGAGATATGGAAAACACACACACCCACACACACACAGACACACACACATAGCCACAAAAACACGCTGTGCAAACACAGGAAAGTGCTAACACCCACCAGCAATCTCCAGTTGCAAACTATGACTGGACTCACAGTAACAAAGCCCCAAATGAAGAAAAGAGGTCACAGAGTATGGGGGTTTGGGTTAAGGGGTGTTGGGAGGTATCGTGGCGGCGGGTTTTCCACGATGCTGGTCATGAATTCCACATAGTTTGCACGGAGTGATTACACAAAAAGACGTCAAAGATGCCTGGGACAGTAGAGTGTGATTTCAGTAGCGTAGTGTAACTCTTAACACACATTTAGACTCTTCCCTTCTCTTGTAAGCATTGGGTACATGGAGGGTTTGATGAGAAGGGGGTTAGTCATACAACGCCGCATAGCAATTGTGACGCTTTAATTTAGCACCTCATTTAACTCAGTAAAAACAACAACTTTACAGGCTGGCATTCTGACACACATTTAATTCTGCCCTCTGGTAATGGTCTGCTCTGTTTAAAAGTCTGGCAGCTCGGTAGATAACAGATGGAAGAAAAATGAAGGGAATTATGAGAAAGATTGATTTCCTGGGGATGAATGGTCTGGTTTTTCGCATAGATTTATCTGAAAGAGACTTGGTTATTGTTGAACAAACACACACAGACCACGGATAGACAACACACAAAAGACATACACCTACACAACATTGCGGTCGTTTGGAAAGCAAAGAAAACAGAAGCGCGCTGAATTATGTGAGTCAAAAGGAAAATATTGTATGAGGTGAGAAGAGCAGAGAGAGTGTGAAATGTCCAGAGCAAAACAATGACTGTCCTTTCAAAAAGAATATCACCTCTCATCCCTCAGATCTTAATGAATGGATGTGTTTGCAAATAATTATTTCTTGCAGAATAAACACAAAAGTGGCTGGAACTAAACAAACAAGCCTTCTCTCTGCTGCCCTTTCCCTACTGTCTAGTAAAAAAAAAAAAAAAAATATTGCTTTTGAAAAACAAGTACAAGCTTTGTCCTCTTAGACTTCCCGAGCCCATCTTTAAGGAACCGTAATGTAAACCAGAGGCCATAACTTCTCTTGTGGCATCTCAAAGCAGACACAGGAATGGAGGAAGAAAAAAGGAATGACGGCGGAGGGGGAGAGGGGGGTTGGCAGGCGGATAAAGTCCCTCATTTGAGCCCCATAAAGCACAAGGAGGAACAAACATTTATCTGTGGCAGAGCCTTTTTCGCTGGATGCTTTAAGAGCGCAGAAATAACACAGAGCAAGATGCTGATAAAGTGGAGACAGGAAATGGGGAGCGTGGGTCTCCGGCTCTCATGTTTCAGCCAGGTCCTGTGGTGCCCCCCCCCCTCCTCCTCCCTCTCTCCCTCTCTCCCTCTCTGTTCTGCTGACATACATACACCACAACCCTCCCCGAACCAGACATTAGTGCAGCGTCTGGAAACCACCACCCCTTCTCCACAATGCAGAGATGTGACACACTCACCGGCAGAATGAAGCCGGCGAGTCAGTCTGCAGGTATATGAGATGTGCGTCTGTATCCACTCGGGGGGGCTTAACGGAATAGACGGCAGCTTCGGAAAATGACTTATTACAGATGAATATTGTTCCTATTCTTCAGGAGGGTATTCATAGATTTGCTTTAGTCCCATTCCACTAGTGGAGCTGCGGCTCGGAGCACACAAGACAGGGCAAAGCCAGGATTAAGGGTTTAGCTTTGTCAATCAGAGTCAGAACAGAGGGGAAGACAGCAGCTGGATTTCCCATTCTGGAGAGCGTGCGCTTGATTTCCGTGGAGGCATGAAATTTCAGGTGATTGCCAAAACCTGGGCTGCCGCGCGTGTGACTCAGGTGTTGTGAGTCACCTCTGATATCATCGAGTTCATTACCGCCTCCGTGGCACGTTGGCCTTTCTCATCAGACCTGAACGTATAGCCGGGCTTTAACATCAGAAGGTGTCCCGGCGGCCACTGAGCAGAGGATTGGAAAAAAGAACCCTGCAATGAGGATATTCGTACTCTGGACTGTTTTCTCTAAACTCTCAAAAGTCAGTGTCTGAATAAATAATTTGCCGGGCACCGTCGGAGCTTCTGTGAACTCGCTGTGCCACATCAGGTCTGAGCTCGCCACGACTCCAAGGCTGATCCGTGCTCCACGCTGGGCCGGGGGGGGGGACCGAGACTGCAGGGAGCACGGCTAGAGGACATAAGGGAAATAACAGCATTCCCACCGACTCTGCCTTTTACCGCTCATCAGCACTTTGAGCTTTTAATAGTGTCTGTGAGCATGCATACGAGCAGCAGCACTGCAGCAGCGTCTCAAATCCCTAACTCGGACTATTTTGCGCCCTAATCCTCTTTACTAGGTAGAATGGCATGTATGGCAACGGTACAGGACATTGGTGTTTTGCTGTGTCCACAGATGGTTACATCAGCTAAAGTATGGGGGGGGGAATGCTGACGTTTATCACACAATTATAGAAAGAACAAGAAGAAAAGCAGATAAATAATATGGACTTTATTACTAAACTAGAATATCACTCTGAAGAGAGAAAACCTCCAGCACCACAGTCCCTTCAAATTCAATCAAGGTGTAGCAGATTGTAACTCATAGGTATCAGTCCTCTAATTTTTCCATTATCCATTATTCACGGATAAAAAAAAGGTGATGTGTAACCCCACAAGGTAATTATACGGAGACGTAGTAAAAAAAAATAAACTTCATCTTTTATTTATTCTTTTTTACCTGTGTTTGTAATGACACGTCCTTGACTGATTGACATGTTAGAAACACAAAAATGCAGAAAGACATTAGCGGTTACACACCGGGGGGGTGGTGCCAAATTAAAGGGCAGGAGTGGAGTATGTACTTATACTCACTCATGATGTGCTCTGTCAGCCCTGCTGCTTATAATGGCATGAGAAGGGCCACTTAACTCCTAATCACTTCTCTCTCTCCCCCTTTGGCTCTGTCCTCCTCTCCAGTGCGCCCCCTGACCACCGCCGCCACCCACCCACCCTCCCACCCTCCCACTCCTCCAAATTTTTTCCGGCTCTGATCTCTAATCATAAATGAACTGTAGATCAAGAGCAGGGACAGTGGTCCACACCCCCCTGTGCCCCTCCTCTGGCTGGGATCCCGTAATCACAGGGCTCTCGGGGGCGAGTGAGAGGCCAACGAGCCTTTTGAATGACAAATGACTGCACCTCTAATGCATCCGCCGCCTCAACTTTGAAGGGCCACTTTCTGGTGGAGGGGGATATCGCAGGTAGGAAATCAGGTCACCGCCGCTATCATCACCCTCGCGGTCATTATGTTCCATCTCCTCCTGCAGCGTATACTTATAAGTGGGACTTTTTATGCAATCATTTTCATTTGCGGTCTATGGCCTAAAAAGCACAAATTTCTGACATTGTGAAATAGTAAATACAGCCGCTGGTGCACTTTGACTCACCCTGCTCTCAGAAGAATTATAAGCAAGCCTTCACACACACCACACACACACACACACACTCTATCTAGGTGGTGCAGTATAGGTTGTGTGTAGACACACGGGTCAGACATTCTGGCACAGGCCTGCCTGTCAAGTGTTGCTACTTGTGCCGGGCTCTGCTAATGGACTGCTAATAGAAGTGAATGTTGCACTGTGAAGCTCCCCTGTAGTTGAGAGTGTCACACAGGGTGATTAATGACACACTCTGCGTCCCTCCCCTGTCCATCGTCGCCCTCACTCCATATCTTGCTTTCATCCCTCTCTCTCGCTCTCTCTCTCTCTCTCAGTCTTTCACTCTCACCCCCTCTCCTACCTCCCTCTCACCACTAATCTTTCTGTCCCATTTGCTTCTCCTGTGTCCTTGCGATCACCCTCTTCTCAGTCTTATCGTCACTCCTCTTTTCCCGTGGTTTTCTTTTTTTTTTTGTCTTCAGCTCTGGTAGGACGGGAGATTATTGCACACGGGAATCTGGAGTCATCATTACATTACCCTCAAAGTTTGCTTTTCTTTAGGGGACCTTTTGCAGAATCATAATTACGCCCAAGAAACACACAAGCATAAGTTACTGTGAATCCGGGAGTTTTAAAAAGCCTGCGGAGAAGTTTACACAGTGTCATTTAATACACAAATTAAACGATGAATGATGCATTCTGGGGAGCAGTTACATTAAAATATCTTTAAAGTTGACTGAGGCATTAAATGAGCCTCAGCGATGACATAGTGATTTAAAATGTGTCCATCACGGAGAAAAAAGAGAGGAAAGTGAGACGGCGAATTTTAATAAATATAATTTGTAAATAAGAACAGAACGATGTAGTTGCACTGCAGGAATTTGGCCTAAACTCCTGGTCAAGATGACAGTGAGGACATTTGCTTCCAGTTGATCCTCACAAACTGTGTCCCAGCCGCGAAAATAGCCACAGTGTGTATATTTAGCTTTTCAATAACAATAGTATGCGGCATCAAGCGGAGCAGGGACGCCAACTCAGCAGCCACTTTTCACAGTAATTATCACTCACCACCACGTCTGCGGCTCAGCTTCTAACCAGCATGCACCTCTGCTCCCGCTCAGCAGAGACGGACCATACTGTACCGTCTGTCTGCTTTGCCCTCTCTCTTCACCTGCACATGGGCGAGTGTGTTACCGAATCTTAATTTCCTTTAATTACATCAAATTGCCTCGGCTTTAAGGGGTGCTGTAATGCTGGCACTGGCAAAAGGCTATCATAGGAGGTAATTTCTAACTACTGCTCCTTCAACACAATGTGCTCATTGTGCGTACACGGGCCCTGTTTATAGAATGACCGCAGTGGCTGTGAAATTAGTGGCCCCAGAGGAGCCAGTTGTCAGGCCACATGGAAGCCTGCTAGAATAATAACGATAGAAATAACATTGGGGTTTACCTGCGCTCTTAAGGCAGGGCGCTCAGATCGGCCGGAGAGAGAGAGAGTGTGCTGCACGCACAACGTCTCACTGTGCGCCGAGTCGCAACATTACAGAAAACCGTAGAAACATATATTAGAAGAGAGTTCAACTTTTCCCTCCATAAACAAGCCTCGGAGGACACATCATCAGAAAGTGGAGAGACGGGAACACGGAGGGAGAGTAAGAAAAGGAAGAGGGAGAAAAGAAAAGCTTCATTGTGGAAAAGCTGAACTTATCCCGGGGAAGGCCAGCACCCGTGGGATTAGCTTTATGAATGAAGTCCGCTGCCTGACACGGAGACACACTATGAAAACGTCAGTGTTAACGTGTGTAGCGTGTCGGCCATGAAAAGAAATAAGAAGTCGATGAAAGAAAACAACTTCCTCTTCCCCTCTTCATACATTCAACATCTTGAAGAGTACATGCGTCTGCCAAGAGCCAACCGTCCACTTACATTCAATCAAGCTGAACCACATATTACACACTCACAGATAGACCACTGTAAACTCCAACATTGAGTTTCATTTAAAAGAAATACCTTGTGTACTTAACTCTGTTTTTATCAGCCTGTTATTAAAACTAGTCTTAAATAAATTACTAGTACTCTGGGGTCAAAAAAACGTACTAATTCGGTGTGCTTGAGTTTAATGAACTTAGAAAAACCAAGTCATTGGAAAAGTGTTTTTTTTCAGTGGTGGAATTTAACTAAAGACATTTACTCTTGTACTTAAGGAGCATACACGTTAGAGGTACTTTTACTTTACTTTGAGCTTCTTCTTTTTATCCTACTTTCTACTTCTTCCCCACTACATTTATGAGGAAAATAGTGAATATACTTTTTACTGAACTTCATATATCACTAGAATATCATCGATAAAAGCAGTTTTTGTAAATGCGCCGGTTCTTCTCCCTCAAGATCTATGAATTATTCCCTGAGAAATCAAGGAGAATGTTGAAAAACACCCCATCTCACAATGTTAAAGAAAGTGAAAAAATGAATTCCCTGATCCGCCCTCTGCTCGCCATCCACACCAAACTGTAATGGGTTCCCCCCTGACTCGTACCGCTTTCTTCCACCAACATTTGCAGTAATCTATCCATTAGTTTTTGTAAAATCTTGCTCACAAACAAACAAACCAATACATAAATAAGCAGAGAAAGCCTAACCTCCTGGGCAGAGGTCAAGATTTTCAGTGGTGGTTCAGAATTCCTCTTTGAACCCATCTCATCTCGGATTTATTATGTGAAATCGATAAACGAAAGTGAAGCTGCAGGGTCAGTATGTTTCGTGGGATAAAATAAATCTGAATATTTCAGATCTACCAATTAGAAACAACCTTTTTTTACAATCTTCTTGGAGGAAAAAATGCTGCCAACGTCTCCTGCAGTTTTTTTCCACATATGACCCTTTCTTCAAGAGGGAGGCCTTCCCATCACAACTCTGCACCTTTTAAAGAAAAAACAAACAACACGCACATAGGACACGGACACAGAAACATGACAGCTCTGCCTCTGTGCCGCCGAGTACAGAAGTTCATCTGTTCTTGCACCGACGGTTTGCAATCAAGCTACTGTCACAGAGCTCTCAGCTACCTCTCCGGCAGCTCCCAGCTTATATCTGTCTCAACCTGTCTCCTTTGTCAAGAGTTCAGCAGGTTAATGAGCGCTCTCATTTCCCCAGCGCTCACTCTCCTCTGTGTGTGTGTGTGTGTTTAGAACAAGTCCTCTTAAGGCAAAGTCAAAAGGTAAAAAAAACAAGCAGCCGCAGCAGCAGCCACATGATATGTACGGAAAATAAATTTCAAATACGCAGGGGGAAAAGGTGGGGGGGTGGGATGACGTTATGAGGAGCGTCTCGGGGTAAGCGAGCCACTTTAATCACCAGTAGTTTCACACTGAAGAAGTGACTCTCCGGCGATTCGGGAAAAGCGTGTGGAGCTCATCAGAGCCCCAAAAATAGCGAAGGCCCATTAATTAGTCTCAAACAATGTTCTCCTGCTGTATCGACCTCCTAATGGACAGAGGAGGACCTTGTTCGTATTCCCATCCAGTCAATGACACAGGGCTCTCGGGGGTTTAGGAATGGGTATTATGTCATCTCACCCTTCACTTCAGAAACCGGACCTGTGCTGTGCTGTTTCTCACCCCCCACTCTTCCTCTCCTCTTGCCTTTTTTGCTCATTAACTATGTAGGAGAGAGATGGAGGTCTGGGGCGGATAGATAAGGTTGCTCGCTCGCAGACCCTCATCCCCAGTCTCGGCGATGTGCTCGGACTCGCAAATTTGAGCGTTGTGTGTTGCTCTCGCATGAGCGGCAAAGCCTTAACCTAAAAAAAATATATTAGGCCACGGAGAAAACCTCTACCTAAGGTGTTTCCGTGGAGAAGTCTGTCGTCTGCAGCTCCTCTCCCCCTAAAGAAAATCTCCTCAATCCACTCCACACCCATCTCGACATGTTATTCAGACCCAGCTCATTCCAGAAAGAAGAAGCCGTGCAGAGACCACCTACGTTCAACTCCAGCAGCACATACGCACACTTGGCGTCTGACACACATGCACAAACACATCATAATGCACATCCACCCCTCGTGCACATGGGTTCCTCCCGGCTGCCTTTGTTTGACAGACAATCCCACTCAGGAGAGAGCAGATTAAGTGAATGGCTTCAGGTGCCTCGGCATTATCTCGACGCTTTCCATCACTGACGGCAACTCCGGGGTTCACAGCAAATATCTTTCAACGCACGACTGAGGGAGAAAAAAGGCTGAGGACACACCGGGGGTTTAAAATGTGCTTACTGACTGACGCTGACAAATTTTTAAAGTCGTTTGAACGAGAAGTGCCGCGTTGAAAAGGAAAATGGATAATTCCTACGTTTCACCGCTTCATATTTCAGACATGTTTATTCAGTCCTGATACAGTCGACTTCTCGGAACAAAGGTCAGGACAATAACATCTCGCATGTAGCTTGGATCTGATATCAGAGGATGGTGTGCTCACTCCCAAACAGTGAAAATCACATTCGTAGAGTTATGCTATTCAATTATACGTCATTGCAGGCCAGAGCAATGCTTAATAATTGTGTTATTGTTAATGTTTCACCATGGAAACGGAAGATCTGAGCAAATGAATGAAAGTTCAGCCTCTCATCCTGTGACCTCCTGGTGGAATTACAGTTAAAAACTGGACAAGAATCTGAACTTAAATTTAATTTAGTAGATACTCATAATTATGTGCATGTTAAATTTGATATCCTGTAGCTTTTCCCCCATCATTTCAGTGCACAGCAGTATTTGAGGTTTGAATAAGATGGGATACATTTCATTTTGACCTGAGAAGCTCTGTATAGAGCAGCACTTTGTTTTCTTGGAGAAACAGATCTATGACAGATATGATTCTGTTTACAAAATGCTCATTGTGCTTTACTTCATAATGAGCAGTGTTGAATTTCTTGAATGAAACAGTGGCCACATCTTTACTGGGTTTTTAAAGATGTTCACATCCCCTCAACACGGGTGGGTCAACTCTGGTTCATGAATTGAAACATGATAAATATGATTTTTTACAGAGAAACCTTTCATTTACACTTTGAAACTGAGTTGCGTATTTATATAATATAACTGTGAGGGTGTATTAGGCTGCATCAGGCCCACTTGTTTTGATGCATGCGGGCTACAGGCTGGATTTATCCTCTAATCTTTTTTGAAAGCCTGTGGCCAGAATGGATGGAAAAAACGATTTCTCCTACACGTCTGTGACTAAACTCAGCTCAGGTGGTTTCCTCCATGAGCACCAACCTAATGCTGAAGATCACAGGAGTTTACACAACTTTTTTCTTTTTGCTAGAGATGAGTGCACGAATCCAAGTTCACGGGTCAAGAAAGTGCGTTTTACCTTGAGCCACTGAAAGATCCACGAGGAGAAGCAGCAGAAGCCAGGACACGGTCCGCATCTCCGGAGAGGGTCCGGGCACTTTTCCTCCTTGTGCGTGAGTCCTCATGACTGGGGAGTCAAACTCCGCTCGGAGCCAATAAGTCCGACTCGACTCTCACTGGGAGAAATGCGCTGGCACACGCGTCGTGGTTGCGCGCCGCAGCCAAATATTCACCCGGGCGCACCAAGAAACAAGAAAGGCAGCTCTGCGTAAAGACGGATCCAGCGCTGGGTGTCCTCTTTACGCACATGCGAGGTGTGACAGTCCACTACGGATCAAGCAGCGGGTGCATCGTCCTCCAAGCGGAGAAGATGTTGCGTTAGAACCTGACTCCGTCCGCTCTCCCCCCTGGACGCTGCGCTGGGTCTGTGGAGAAGTGAGGATCGATGTCCTGATGGCAAATTCATGCTCCGGTCAGTTCCGCGCACACTGGAGCCAAAGTCCTCCGGTGTGTGTCCCCCCCCAGTGTGTGAGAGAGAGTGTGTGTGCGTGTGTGTGTGAGAGAGGAACGTGTGTGTATGTGTGTGTGTGTGCGCCGCTCCTTGCGCTCCACTGACAGGAGCGAGCAGGAGGAGGAAGGAGCACAGGGAAGGAGTCGTCTCTGCGGGGAACCTTTTTCTCCTGCAGCCAATCCAAGTGCTCCGGCAAGTGGCGGCGCTGCATCAAAACCCGGCCCGGACATCAGCGGCGAGGAACGGATGCTGTTGGTTCTACTCTCCGTGATGAGTGGGAGGATTCCAATCCAACGCATGTGTCTATCACTGATGATCTTGCAGTCTCCTGTTTGATTTACTCTCTCTTTCCTATATGCATCCATGAATAGAAACGAAATCTCGTCAAAAATATTTTAAGATGCTTTTATTGCAGGGTTCGTTCTTGAAAGGGATCTATTGGCAGGAATTGAATTTAAAATAATCCTAGCGATGTTTCCACGAGTGTTTCACCTAAATTGTAAGAACAGTACCTTTGAATGAACCCTTAATATTTAAATAATTTATATTTACATCAGGAGAGGGTCCTTTCTACGGAGGCAGCATGTTTTTTTTTTACAGTCGTCCAAACTGGACAAACTAAACCTTTTGAGTTTTTCATGACAACTGATTCAGCTGCAATATGCAACTTCACCACTAGATGTCACTGAATTCTACATACTGAACCTTTAAGAAACATTTATTTTCATGGCTCCCATGCACCCTGTAGAACGGTCGCCCCTTAGTAATAATAAATGCAAAGTCCGTCAACAGTTTTCAGAGGTCGTTAAAAATGAATCAATTTCGTAAATATTTTAACTTGGTGTGGTCCTCATGGTTCCGTTGTTTTTCATTGCCCTCCGGGTAGTTTTTATTCTTCTATTGTGTGTGTTTTACTCTATTTTCGTTTTTTATCTTAATGTCTGTTCTGTTCAACGTCTTGTAACTTTGGTTCTGAAAGGTGCTTTACAAATGAAATTTACTTACTTACTTGTTCTCAAGTTAAAGTACCACTACCACAATGTAAAATTACTCCAGCACAAGTATAAGTGCTGCACTCGAAATCCCATCAGTTGAAGAGCAAAAGCATCATCTGCCAAAAGTAGCCTTTTTAAAGGATTAAAAAGTAAAATTAGAATATCTGCAGTGAAATGTCCACATACATTATTATATAAGCCCAACACAAAAGCAGCATTTTACTGTTGTACCAGGTTAGAGGTGTTTTAGTGTAATCCAGTGGCTGCCATTGAAAACAACACAAATCTGAGGGTCATCTGAAGACCATCTTCTTCTCACTTGCTTTTAATTGGAGTGGAGTTTAAGAAATTGTTTGTTTGCTTCTGTTATTGTGCAATATCTTAACTCTCAAATATTTATGATGTTGACAATTGTATCGCTTTTTATTTTATGGATTTATACCCTGTTTGCTCTTTTATTTACTTATTTGAGCCTCTTCAGTACTTTGGTCAGCTGTGGTTGTTTTAAACATGATCTATTAATAAACTCTGACTTGACGAGATGAACTTGAAGAGGCAGGGAGATAAATCAATATTCTAATTTAGATACACACAAAAAAAATCTGCTTCTTTCATATTCCTGATTATTTTTATTGAGTGAGTTATTTGCCTAAACTCATTAATTTCATTTTAAGTTGAAAGGGCAAACGTCTCCTGGGTGGAATCGTTAACATCTCATGTCTGAAACATGAGCCCAAAACTGTACCAGCGTAACAAATTAAGTGAAGTGGGAAGTAAATATTTCCCTTTAAAATGTTGTATGGTCTCAGAAATTGAAATACTGTAAACAGATGCTTCCGCTTCCTGGTCTCTCTGTGTATTTTGAAAACATAAATCGTCATTAATTTAGTTCAGCCACTGCGACAGGAAGGCATAAATTATCTGCCCGGGTCCTGCCCTGGCCCTTCTTTCAGCCACTCTAATTGTTATTTAGAAGTAGTAATAGCATGTCACAGTGCCTGATCAATAATGAGTTCACCCTAACGGCCATACAATTCCCCCCCACACACACACACGCACACACATACACACACAACTTTTGCTTTGCAAGGGGAAATTTGTTTCAGTGATTCCGATAAAAGGCTGATGAGTGATTACATATTCATGACAGATGTTGAGGCAATGCCCCCGACACGACGTGATTAATGTGAAATATGAGCTCGACACTATCTCTGCACCGAAATGAAACACGATAACAAAAAATATGAATCTAATTGAAGAAAAATGATTTTCTCCTCCCTTCCATCACCGTGTTTTTTAATGTACGCTGATGTCAATGGGCAGCTGTCGGCTTGCTGGCATTTCAATTACAGGTGGGATATGCAGGAAATTGCTTTTATTCTTGACTCAAACTCCTCCAGGACGGGGGGGTGGGGTTGTGGTTTGGTTCAGGTTGCCCTCTTATCTCGTGTCACACGGCGAAGGCCACGTCACGATGCCGTCACCAGCTGGTCACATCACAAACCAGGGTTTCTCACGTCGTGCTTTCTTCCTCCGCTCCTCAGTCATGCAGTCCTGGTGATGACTCACGTACAGAGCTCCATTCTCTTCTTCTTTGCTGACTGGAGTGGAAAGTGTCGAGAAGCCCTCTGCTGCTGCTGCGTCTGCTGCAGTTCATCCAATTCAAGGTTAAATGATGTGTGCTTTCTGAGATAGCCTCCTGCACACGGCTGTTGTACTGAGTTGTCGTTGATTTGTGGCCTGTTAACTTGAGCAAGTTTTGCCATTCTCCTCTGACGTCTTACATCAGCCTCTGTGGTGCGGACTCGGAAAAACGTGGAACAGCAGCAAGGCTTCTCAAAAAACATCATAATCTCAGCCTCACTTTAGTTTAAAGTTTTTCTATAAAGCAGAAATGCAGATAGATCATTTTTAACATGAACTGTTTTCAGCTAATTATGGGCTTTGGCATATCTTCTTTTAAATTAGTCGCAGTACAAAACCCTCATAATCACATGGAATTCAATCAACATACTTGTTTTATATTCATTCTGTATCGTCTCTTGTTTGCTCTGAAGCTGCGAGGTTTGAAATTGTGTTTACATTTCTTATTAATGCCTCCCAATGCAACTGACCCGCACATATGGCAGCTCCTATCTGAAGGAGGCAGAGATATGTTCCCTCACGGAATGAAGGAGAGAAGGAGAGAAGATGTCCTCTGTTTTTTATGGAGGAGAGGAAACACTCCTGTAACCTTAAACATCCTTCGCCCACCCGTGGGAGGGGACATGGCAAGTGCATCAGCAGTGAGGATATCACAGGAATCCTGAGGTGTTAATGCCCCAAAGATTGTTAACAGGCCCCTTTTCAGCAACTAACCCTCCTCACTAGCACAACTTTGTCGGGGGGGAAAAGCCTTTCTGCCCACAGGTCGGCTGCTAGATGGATGTTCGAGTCTCGCAGGAAACTTGACACAGCGGCGCTAGGCAACCCCGAGAGGGCCGGAGGTTGTGAGATGCTGGAAGTGGAGCGTCTGGACCGAAGAGCTGCCGCCTAAATCCAACATCTTCCCCAGTTTTGGTTTTCAGCTTAACAGCGGCTGCACCTCTGAACCTTTCTGCATGCTTTAATAACTGTGCTTTATTTACACATGACTCACTGTCTGAGTCACTTATCTGTTCGCTAAAATTGGAAGGAACCTTAAAAGCTAAACAGAGAGGGAACAAATTCCGTCTTCTTCCAAAAGTCACACGTTCCTCGTCGTGAACGTATAAATGTGTGAGAAGCATTAAAATCTGTGTCACATTTTTGCAAGACTGGTAAAAATGTGGGAACCTGTACTGTCGGGAGCCAATCAGGTGATCGACAGCTGAAAAACTCTGTCAGAGTCGAAGGAGATAACACATATCTCACTGATGTACTCTTACCAACCTTTACTGGCATGTATCCGAATGCTTGAAGACATTAGTGATAGTGTGAATCTCCACCTACACCCACTAACATCTGGCTTCTATCTACAACGGGTCAAATGACTCCTCAGTAGTTGTGGGTTTTTATTGACTCTGGCTCCAATCAGCAGCGATGGAAACATGAGACCTGGGTGAATGTGCTAATTTCTTCTTCCTCTTAGGGCTGCTGCACACTAGAGGATATTAACTCAATTTTGTTTAAACCTGGGATACCACAGACATAATGAAAGATTTTTCCGATTATTAATCTTATAATCTTCAGAACACACGCTTGCCTTTTTTTGGGAAACGATTTCACAGTGACATCAATTTCAATCTCACAGAAACTTGCGATATCTTCTTCTTCTTCCTCAGTTTTGTTATGGCGGTTGTCAAACAACTTTTATGCACATTACCGCCACCTTCTGAGCTGGAGTGTGAAGAACTCACGGGATTAAATGCTACTTCAGAAGAAAAGCATGCAACACGTGTCCATTTTGCAACGGGAGCTTGAGGTGACTTGTTAATATTGTGATGTTTTTATTCGCAGCTGTAAAAGAACACAACATCTCTCGCTATTGCAGGTTTCTGTTTAGTGTGTTTCCCCCTTTCGTGATCCCCTGACTTTGCCACAAATGCCTAGCCTGACATTGTCATACTCAGGATTCTAGTCAGAATATGAGTCTGAGACCGCTCCATTGGGCTGTGATTATGGGGCGTGTTTCAACCGAACCAGGAAAAAAAATGCCTCTTCGCTCAATTGGATAGACCTACAACCAATCAGAGCAATGTAGTATGTGAAGTATGTTGAGCGACGCATAGTTGTCGTCAACAGAACTCAACTGCACGCACGCTGGAAGAAGTAGAAGAAGAAGATGAAAAACGATTTTTGCTAGTGTTGTAAAAAGACTTTAAGGATACAGGGAGAACTTACCAACACGATCAGTCTCATCTACACATCTCAGCTCTCCAGCGGCAGGCATGTTTGTGGAAAACAAAGTCAACCCAAGCGCTCTTTGATGACGTAGTTGATTACGTAACTGTTGATCATCTGTCCATCATCGTATAAAGCCCGCCCTGACAATTTGATTGGTCGGAACAGAAGCTGTTCGGAGATAATTTCTCGCCAACGGAGCGACTCCAGACCAAACTTCCCGACCAAAAATTTTTGTGAGCGGGGCTAAGTTCGTCTGGCACCCAGGCTAACAAATGCCATCATCCCGTATGATTCTTACATTGTGAATTTCAATGATTTTGGGCCCAAATACCAACAAAACGCGTTCTCATCCGGCCCAGCTGTACGTAACATTTCCTGCAACTCAGCAAACGTTATCACGTTGTCATGTTGATCTAAGATGTCGACCTAATCTACACGTTAGCACACTGATATCAGCCTTCAGCCTCACAGAGCTGCCGGCACTGGTCTTGTCCAAAATATGTCAGACATCACATATTTCCACCAAGCGCTCCCTGGCCCTCTCTCTCTCCCATCAGGCCGCTGATCAATTAGACAGAGCGACAGGCAGTCACACAGATTGATAGGCAGACCAACAAACAGCCAGATAGGCCGGCAGACTGATGATAATGCCGAGGCAACATAATGCAGCTTCTGTGTGGGACCCCCTCCCTCCCCAACGCCAACCCATCCCCCTTCCCCGCTCCACACACACACACACGACCGGGCCTCGGCTTCTTTCTAATTTTAAAGATAAACATCGCCGGGTGAAAATGGAATTGGAAATTAATCACAGCTATAAATTAAGTCACCTTTAGGGGCTACATCCTTCGTCCTCCTCCGCAGAGTAACAGGTAGACGGCTGGAGCGGCTCCATGTGCAGGGCTGCAGGATAGAGGGGATTTCGAATGGGGACAAATGGCATAATATAATTTGCACAAAAAGCAGTGGTTTGGGGGCTGATTTCTCTTACAACGGCGAGCCACAGAGAGACAGTGACTGCTGGTGTCTGTGGCAGTATGTGCCACACAATAAAGCTGCTTTCCGTCGCTTTGGGCACATTTTACTGCTGCTCTTGATATCAGTATTAAAAGTGATTTGTGGCTCCATATGTGGCAAGGAATCAAAACTTAATTTAGGCAGATAAAGATGCCATTTGGGAAGGAGATAAAGTGCTGCATCATGGGAGATGTGTTCCCCAGCCTGCTCTCAGCTCCTCACCCGTACAGCGCCCTCAGATTTACTAGCTCTTTTTTCCTGCTCCATAAAACAGCAAATCTGCTCGCCAGGCGACACAGGCAAATGTTAATGGATTCATTTGTCAAGAACCTTCCACTTATTTACAGTCCTCTTCCATTACCGCTGCTCCTCCTCTAAGAGAGAAAAAACAGTGGCCAAAGTCAAAATATCGATTTTCCTGTCCGTCACGACCGTGAGTCATCCTGTGAAACACAGCGAGCCAAAGACACCGCTGCCACCAGGGGTGTGTTTCAACATGACAGTTACACAATCAGCACACAAGCCTGTTTTTTGGTGTCTCCCATTGCTGCAGTTATGCAAGATAACGAGACTGAAATAAGAAATGCATCATATTTGCCATCGTATATTGAGTTTAATTCTCCATTATCTGCAAGTCACGTGATGAAAGCACCTTCTAGGTAAGTGAATTTTCTTTCTGTACTTTTGAGTCACGACTTATATTTAGTTTGCTGGCCTTATAAATGTAATGAACTTTACAAAACCACTGAACTAACCCTGAAAAAGTGTTTCTTTTATTCATAATTTTTTTGTTTTAGAACGTGCTCAGAGTGAGGCATGGGGTTTTAAATATTTTACCTAGGCCTTATTTTACTGAGACAATGGTTCAAGGCCAAAATGGAAATTAAACACAATATACTAAAAACACCTGAGTGGTGGTTTGTCAAAACTGTTTTACTTTAAATTTCCAAAGTTCTTCTGGGATTCCGTGATGAGGGTTCACTAATGTTGTTTGTCCTTATACCACATGTAGAATACTGCGGCTGATTACACTGACGTGCTGCAGCTCATTAGACCACCAGGGTTACTGCAACGTGACTGCAGACGCAAGCCAGACACTGAGCCTGTGCACCAGGCGCTGAGAGTTGGACAGACTTCACATTCACCTCAGACCAGATATGGCCCCTCAACAACCCATATCTTCTCCACTGCTCCCAGTTTGTCTTTGTTGTACATCAAACTCTCCTTGATCACACCAGTACTTGGAAGTTATAAAAGTACTTTTACTTTTGCACGGAACTCAAGTACATCTTACATGTATCTGTGCTTGATTTAACTAGATTTATATCCAGGTACTTTTCAGTTTTACTCCATATATCAGGAAAAAACTGATGTAGTTGACCGTTGTATCAGGCAATCATTTAAATATATATATATATAAAAGTAAGTACTGACTTTAACTCAAGTAGAAAGGTTATTGTGGTGCTTTTACTTGCGTAGATTTTTGTCATTTTATTTGTGCTTTTACTAATTATTAGTAGTACTTCCTCCACCACTGCATATATGATAATATCAGCCAAGATAGGGTCAGATGATCTACATCTGTTTTACTGATGTAGTAGCAGAAGTCTCACTTGTTGTGGTCGTAGAAGAAACACATCATTAATCCCTCCCGGGTAAATGTCTTTATCACTGGAACATCAAAAGCGACGCAAGGCAAACATGGTGCCAAACAGAAGCAGGTCACACACAAGCCAATGGCTCATACATATGCAAAGCCAATTTACTCATTCTAGATACTACCCGGTATATCCTGATAAAATACGCTTATGCAACAATCATTTTTCTTGGGGAGAAATAACGATAAATCAGTTGTTTGTAATCTAACTGTTTTCTCACATCTCATCAAACTAAATTTTACATATTCTGCAGCAGGATACGTTCATGTTTGCTCCACTTCCTTCAACAGTTTCCCTCTCAGTGGTTTTCACCGGGAAACTTAAGTTCATCACGTCTCTCTCTTTCGATTCTGGTTACTCAAACCAAACAGTTGTCTAGCAGCTGGTGGCACTTCAGCAGGGAAGCAGAGCGACAGTATCCGCAAGGCAGTCGTACGTGATTCATTGTTTAATAAACACATGTGCATCCTTGAAGAGAAGTATTTGCTCTCTCTCCACTGGTCGCTCTGACTCTGATCCACAGAGGTTCCTGTTTGGCCTTTGCTAACTATATAAGAGCGTCTGATTACCGCCGGCTCGCCCGGGCTCAGAGGCCACACTCGCATGGCACCGGCGGCGCCGCAGCATCCCACCGGCTCCCGTCCATACATCTGCTCCGTCCCTCCTCGTCTCCTATTTCCTTCTCGTTCTCTTTCCACTTCCACAGTCCCCTCCCCCCATCTGGGGAGATGGTTTGGCCTTTCCGAAGTAAACAGGCATTAATCACTCCTTGAGAGGGAATTGTCTGAGGGACAGCCCACGGCGTTCGAAGGGGGCCACGCCGCGGCTCGTGGGAGCGGGAGATAGATGCAGTAGGGGTGCGGGGTGTTGCGGCCCCCTATGGGACGTGTACAGCAGCAGCTGATGGGGTCAGCGTGTCCACCTTGGGTAAGTGTGTCAAGGACAGCGAGAGGAGGAGGTGGGACTTTGGCTCCGGGTGAAACACGCCGCTGTAAATTGGAGCAGTGGGCTGACAGCGAAATCTTTGTTTCTTCTTCTTCTTCTTCTTTTTGAAGAATAAAGGGAGATCACACTTGTGGATAAGCATAAATTAATGAGTGATCTATCATGAATATGAGAGATGAGACAGTGAGAAAAAAGAACATCACACACTCTCTGATAAATGTCAGCATTAGATCCGCTGTGTTCTCCACACAGAACAAAGACATGGACGTGGGTTTGTGTTTTTGGACTTTTTCAGATCTTTGATATTTGGCGCCAAACCTACTTTTGGCAGAAAGTTTGAGGTTAGAGATTGAAATTAATGTAAAACACCCCCCATTGAGAAAATGAGGACACATATTTATGATTTCTCCATTTTTTATGTGTTATAGTCATTATTAGCTGGGAGACGGATGAATAACACGATCTAACACGGTTTATGAACCATGAATGGAAAGTGCAATTACCATTTGAATCAGATTGACTTCTTCTTCTCAAATAATGACAATAAAACCGTCTTTTCAAAGTGCTTTAAGATAATGCAAGATAATGGGATTATATATTTAAAAAAGGTCAATGTATTATTCCAATAGATCTCACTGGACCTAATTCAAAACTTAAGTGTGTCACACATGTCATTATATCTCTATTAGAACCACAAATATGGCTGAAGGATGACAAAAGCCTTTTTAAAATAATGGTAATATTGCTCAACTTGTCAATCAATCAATCAATCAAATTTTATTTGTATAGCCCATATTCAAAAAAATCACAATTCGTCTCATAGGGCTTTAACATGGTGTGACATCCTCTGTCCTTAACCCTCAACAAGAGTAAGGAAAAACTACTTAAAACCCTTTTAATAAGTAAAAATATGTAGAAACCTCAGAGAGCCACATGTGAGGGATCCCTCTCCCAGGACGGACAGAAGTGCAATAGATGTCAAGTGTAGGAAAACATCATCAAGATTAAAGTTTTTTAGCAGCATTGATAGGGTAAACATTTTGAAGGATAACTTCAATACAGTATGTCAAGCAGTCCTGCTGCAATCATAGTCTATGGTCAGCAACCAGCAGGATCATGATCCACCATCCCGATCAGAGGCCACTTTAGTCCACAGTCATTGACCACTGCCGCTTATTAGGATCCATCATGGGCTGCCGCCTCGGTCCTGGTCCACCGCCATCCGATGCCAATGCGACAAAGGATCCGCCATTCCCTCTACGATCAGCCCGCACGATATAGAATCCGCCATACTGGATCCAGCATTGCGACCTCTGATGCGCGATCCACAAATCGTAATCCATGGTACGGCCACAGAGGCCCTGGATCTGCGGGAGATAAAGCAAAGGGATTCCGGGGAAGGGGGATAGGGATGGAGAAGAGGAAGGAGAAGCTGTAAAGAGAAGCTCCGTGTGTCATAAATTCCCTGTGCGTCTTAGCGTCATCAGGGGTTTTTACCATACAATGATACAGGCCGAACTTGAGGGTACACTGAAGCTCAAGGTAAATCTGACTGGCTACTTGTTTGTATGGTAGTACGATGAAAACCATGTTCTTGTGAGTTTTGTTGCAAAATATAAGTATAATGTTGTTTTAATATATATATACTAATAACATATATGTTATAGAATGGATTATATACGTACAATGTATCATTGTATTATTCATTTACATCTAATGGCATCTTGTCATTAAACCTCTATTGAATCCCAAAATATGACTGAGGGTTCATAAAGTCAAGTATATTCGGACACTAAACAGCTTTCACCTTCATTTGCAGTCTCAGCTAATTAGCCCAAGTATAGCAGGACATGTTTTATGAAACACAGTGGCATAAAGACGTCGCTCACACACAACCACCAAATTCTGTCATCAATTACCATCATCTGCTATTTAATTAGAATCACCAGCGTTGATGTACTGTACGTCACCTCCAGTAATATGGGAATTATTTATGAAGCAACTGGCAAAGAATAGACGAGAAAGATGTGGAGCAGAAACGCATAAAAACTATTACAGTAAATTACCAGAGTGCAAAAATACCACAGCAATTTTCGTACTTTTTTTCTATT
This sequence comes from Limanda limanda, assembly GCF_963576545.1. Taxonomy (NCBI): domain Eukaryota; kingdom Metazoa; phylum Chordata; class Actinopteri; order Pleuronectiformes; family Pleuronectidae; genus Limanda; species Limanda limanda. Next base: position 34,270,415 of record NC_083636.1, on the reverse strand, counting down.
TCCTTATCATTATTGATTTTAGAGTTGACAGAGAAAAAGGAAGAATGTTATGCGACTAATGAAAAAATATCTTCTGCTTTGTAAACTCTGATGGAAATGACCTGAGCGGACGTGTCTGCGCTTGAATTCTCTTCATTCTCAGTCTAGAGAGCGGCCGAGCTTGAGTGGCTCTTTGCAAACAGTTTTCATTCTCCATCTCAACAAATGAGCTCATCTCCCCGAGCCTCATAAACACGCAGAAGTGGGGTCATTATTTTCATCTCCTTTTTTCTAAAACAAAAATGTCCCTTAATGCACTGTAGGTAAGTGCTTAACCGAGACGGCTCTGTCTGGCACCAAAAGGAAGAAGAACTCTCTGACACTGGTGATCATCTGACTTTTATTCAAAGGCTACAGCTTCCACTAATCCAGTGAAACCCACAACAACTACCTGTTAAACTACCATAGTCTCCATGCTATTAATCAGGTCCGTTCAAATAAAGAGACAACTTTAAAGGACAGCTCCACACTTTTTCAACAGTTTGTTAAAACAACCCTTACATTTCATTCACTATTAGTTATTATTTGTATTTCCTTTATCTGTTTATACCTGCATTTTCATTGCAAGTCTTAGACAAACTTCCCCAATGTGACCAAATGGGGGCAAACTCTTTTTCTGTACTTCCTGTCCTGTGAAGTTCGGCTGAAGCAGATGCAGAGCTAAAGTCGATATCCTGCAAAATTGTAATTATAGTGTCTCCATGCTGAGCTGCAGCAAAAGCATACTTAGACATAGTGGGGAAATTTGTACTACAAAGACTCAGGCTGCATCGCATTAACTTCAACTGCATTTTTGGACCGAATAAAGACAGCAGATTTTGTCCCCCTTCCATGAAACAGCATTCGGAAAAGGTTAATACACGTGTAATTGTTGTTGTAAGACGGACTTGTATCTTTAAATGAATTATTTACACTGTTTATTGTTTGTGCTTTGTTAAGTTTAGTGAGCTTTTCACTCGACGGGCTCGTTTCATGTGTTAAAGCCGTTCCAGCTTGTGCCGCTCTCTCCAGCTCGTTACGACAGCAGCACTCAGGCAGCCGGGAGACATATGCTGCTCGTCTCAAGTGGTGCTTTAAAAGGTATTGATGGTTTAAAAGCAGCTCGTAAGTGATCAGCGAGGAGACCCCAGTCTGTTTCATCGTCATGGTGGACAATGACTAACCAAACAGAAACTCTACTAACTCACTACAAGTGCACGCAGGCCCATTTCAAACTGAGCCACGTGATCCAGCCTCAAACCGCACTTCACTGGTGCTGCTATTTATAGAGGTGATTATAAATTAGTTTATGCCATTAGATCCCATATCACGCGCGTATTATTTGCCAAGGGAAACCATTGTGGAAGTTAGCAGCTTTAAAGGTCTTCTTAAGTGACAATTGGGTAACAATTGGAGCGTTGGCAGAGCAAGAGCGACACATTACAATCAGCCAGATGGCTGCCAAGAAATGTTTGGAGATAACTGCAAAAGAGAGAAAAAGCAGATTTCGTACTCAAAGTTTATCTTTCATGTCTTTAATAACCCGAAGCTCCATAAAGCTGCCAGCATTTCAAACTTTTTTATCTTTCAGTTATTTTTTAAAGTGTCTAATGTTTATGTAGAACAAAAGCCACCTTGCTAGAAAACCAATGCAGTGAACACCCGTAGACTTCATATAGAGATGGACGACATGACAGCTAATTCAAAAGTGAGGTTAAAACAGTTTGATCGCCACCTGGTGGCTGGCTCCAGTATGTGGCATTAATTCCGCCTCCTCCATGTTAGTAGTTGGGACATGGACCAAACTAGACAGAAATTAACGTAAATTTTAGGTAGTTCTGTCATTTTAGGTAGTTATTATCACACCAATATATGTCTTAAGTGTTCATTTGTTTCAGAATGTTTGGTTTTTAATCACAACTGCCGATCACTTCTGCATAAACTCTGACTGCAAACATGGAAAATTGTGGCGTATCTGGTATATTTTAGTTTCATTTCAATATAGTGGGAGGAAGTTAGGACGTGTCTTCTATCCTTATATAGAATGTTTGTGCACATCCAAATATATGTTGGTAAATAATCTCAACACTCCACAACATATCGGTTATTTGGCTTGTTTTTATCACTACATATTTTTTTGGTGTAACTGCTGTCAAGTCCTTCTAGCCAACCCTCTAATTAACAGTTAAGCAGAAGTCTGAATCACTCTCATTTGGCAGGATGTTGCAAAAAAAAAAATCCAAATTCCTGGAGGATGAAAGAGGAAAGGGGCTGCGTGATGTTCTGAAGCGTAGGAGCTCTCCACTTACGCTAAGGTGCTTTCATCTGGCTTGGCGGAAAGTCACTCCTGTTGTCCTTTGTTAGGGGTGTGAGTTTCAGCTGTGTGTTGAACTGACGCGACACAGCCAGAGATGTTTGTACATCCAGCGTTTGAATTACGGAGAAGTAAAGGCCCGCGTGGTGATGAATGAGCGGGATGTCAGCTCTGTCTGTTAACAATGATTTATGAACGCTCGAGGGGTGAGCAACGCCAGGTTATGGTAATGGAGTCAGACTCAGTGAGCTACTGTAAACACAGTGTATGACACCTAATGAAGGCTCACACAGGAATCCATTACACCCTCTCACATTCCACTCTTTATGATATTGCAGGAGAAACTGTCTCATTCCCGGACAAAAAAAAGGGCCAAAGAACTTAATCTGAACATCTTAGAGAAACAACGCTCCACTGACGAACTACTTCCTGGCTGCATAGGTGAACGGCCTCATGGTAGAAAAAGAAATCCAAGAAGGGAAGCATCTGTAGGATCAAGAAAATGTAGCCATATAGCGGACTGTAAATCTGCTCTCTTACGAGGCTCGGACAAACAAGACGGAGTCATCCCGAGCCCGGTGGAAAGTGCAGATCATGTTCTTCCGTAACCCGAGACTCAGGCTCATCAAAGAAATTCCAATAAGCAGTAGAGACATTTCCCAGAGTGCATCCTGTGGGGTTCCTGGTGGCCAGCAGCACTGATGGGTGGGGTCAGTGTGTCAAACTCCAATCCTGGCTCATCACTCAGCACAGGTCCCATTAATGTATCAGCCATCTGATCTGCACAGCTGCAGAGCAGAGGGGGGGTGGACGAGGACATGTAAACACAAAGAGCGAGGAAATCAAAGGGAGAGTGAGGCGGACACGGAGAGACGGGTTCTACACCCGCGTTACACAAAGCGTGAGTCACATCTCGGCCCAGACGCCGAGTGTCAGCGCAAGGTCAAACGAATCGAAGAGCATCTGATTTACTTTTCACTCTCCGAAGGTCATGAGTGACCGAGGAGATGCACGGGGGGGGCGAGCCGGAGTGTGTTTCTGCCTGTGCGTGAGGCGAGATGTATGTCTTTGAGCAGTTGTGCGACGGTGAGTGCACTCGACAACAGGAGGGGAAAAAAAGGGCAAAAAAAGCGTATGTCTTTTCATGTGCAGTCGCATGGTAAGCATCCTTTGCTGGGAATGACCTGCTTGTCTCATTAATGGGTTGTTGCCAGAGGGGAACAATATGCAAACCAAGCAGGAAAAAATGGAAATCAAAATATCACCCCCTCACACACAAACACACACACAACACACTCACTGACACAACACACATAAACACACACAGTCACAGTGCATTTCATTATTCAGCTCATAAAGCACTTACAGTTCTGATAGGTACGGATTTTAATTTGTAAATAAACATTTGCTACCAACAGAGAGACAAGACCCATTTAATCATATTTCTTTTGGCACGTGTTGTGAGTCGTCCGCGCCGACCCAGTCATGTGAAAGTAAGTAATCGTTAATGGAAAATTTTGCACATTAGGCTACGATTTATTTTTGTACCTTGCACATATGGTCTATTGTTCCATAAATCTGTTTTAGTGCTCGGTTTTAATGCATAGCAATGAGTCAACACTATTCTTACTCGCCGGGGTAATGAACAACTTTCTAAAAAAGCTAGAAAAAGTAAAAAGCTAATGTTCTTTAATCTCATTTGTACAAGCGATTAGGCAAAACATTTTCCAACAGCATTTAAAGAAAAGAAACGTGCAGAGAAAATGCACCTGGGTAACAGTATTAGGTTGAAAAGCTACAGCAGAATATCATGTTATCGATCCCGCTGCGCTGAGAGTAAAAACCAGACGTGCGAGTGGGAGTTGATGAAAAAACAAAAGCAGTCACTTAAAGACATTATTGTTGCTCCTCTGCTCCAGATTGGAGCCTGGAGAGCTTTGCACCGGACCCCTGCTGTGGTGGGCTGCGGCGGGATCGCTCAGACTTTCAGGCAGACTACACTTGGGGCTCAGAGACAGGGGAAGAGGGGATCTGGTGGGGTCCCTTCTAGGCAGGGGGTGGCTGATATCTAAGGACCCCTGCTCTGTTTGTGCTCCAGGTTAGAGGGTCCTCCCCTTCCAGATCCTGAAGGGTCTCCTTACCCTCCGGTTGAACCGCAATTAAAAAAAAGCGTTAAATGCAGATCACATCCAGCAGCCCTGAAAAGGACAGAAGAGACAAGGAGTTACATCCACATCACGTGCCAGCTGCATATTCTAGTGATTTCAGGATTTAATTCATTTTATTTTGATAAACTATAGAAACCACACTTCCCAACACACACACTGTTGGGTTGTTTTGTGTCAATAGTTGTGATAATAATATTTGAAATAATCTCACAGTTACTTTTTAACTGTTTTTCCATTCCACAAGCACAAGTGCCAGTTTCTTTGCAAAACTATTTAAAATGCAAATCTATGCTTGTTTGCAAGATTTTCAAATAAATAATTTCGCAATTTTGTCAGTCTTTTCCTGCAGGGACAATGTCGCAGCTTTAACTCTCTTTTTCCCCTTCCCACACCTCCTCCTATACTGTTGGGGGTAGCGATCTTGTAGTTACAATGCAAACACTGCGGGTCTCGATTTCATTGACATTGTTGCTACACTTAAGTGCAGTAACCTAATCCCCGCTGAAACAGAAGGGGTTTCAACCTCCGCCAGCGGGCTGCAAGGGGAGGAGAGCTGAGTGGAAGCGGAGGAGGGTGTTGTCCCGGCACTTTACTGCACCGAGGCGTACTGTAGAAGTGGCAGGGGCCTCGGGGTAATTTAGATAGGGTTCCTCTGGCCCGAGGTGTTAAATTTAAAACCACATTTATTATCACAAAAAATGCTTTTCTTTCAGCGTCTGCTCACTTAACTTTAATTATAGCTTCCTTTCACAGGGGGGGAGAGCCATTAAGCCTGGGTGTGTCCCCGGCTCTCTCTCCTCTTAGCGCCGCGTTGAGGCCTGCAGTGTCACGGCTGCTGTGATGGAGAGGGGGGGGATTTATTTCCTTTTTTGGAAGTTAGTCTGAGATCTATAATCCTGAAGGATTGAGACATGAGTTTTTTAGAACCAACTTTAAAAGAAAAATAGTAAGAGGTGATATGAGCTGTAAATGTATCCCATGTATTTCAGATTAAACCTGTGTGCTGGTTTTTACGTAGCTATTTGGACGCACACGTGTGCACTTTTGTTTGTGCATCCTTCCACAGGCCTGGTACACTTGGCCCATTTTTCCTCATTGTGCCGTGAGTTCCCCACTGGGGAGGAAGACGAGGGAGATTAACTATGTTTCCTGCTGGTGAGGCTTTGATGTTAAGTCCTGGGGGAAACGCTGCTCAGTCACATTTTCCCTTCATCTGCTGCATGTCATTCAACGTGTACAAACACCTCCAAAGTCACCAAGCCCTTCATGCTGCTAGCCGCCTGCACTTAGAGACATCAGTCATGTTGCAGGAGCAGCTCATAAGTATGACCTCAACTTTGTTTACTGGTTTGAGGAGCATTAGTGAAACAGTAACACAAGAACCGTGGATACAATCAGTGCACGGGAGTTCTGGGGACCTGCCTGCCTGCGCATGTCGCTGGAGACACTGTAATAATATACCACTGATGTACAGAATGCAGAATTGATCTTGTGACCTTGCTCCATATGAAAGTTGATCTTCATTTGAGGATTTATTTATATTTTGTCATGTTTATTTTTGTCACAATGCATGGAAGAATGCAAGATAAGGCAGTGTGTATAATGTAAGATGGTTTGCCATGTCTGTCCCTGGATGGGCCTTTGCGGTCAACAAGAAAATATAAACTAAAGAAAACAAGCTGCAACTTTTGAGAAAAATGAACCGATGCACAAGTGCCAAAATCTGCAGTTCACTGAGTGGCCACTTGAGGCTTGCTCCAAAAGCGAGCACCAGAACATTCAGGACGACACGACTGATCCTTCTTTAAGGGTCCACCGACTTAGCAATAGTTTTTTTCCTAAACTTGTAGTCAATTATTTTGTCTCCCCCAACTTTTTCAACTTAAAATCATTTCACTTTGAATACCAGTCATGTAAAAGTCAGAATAGAACTCAAAATCCTTCTCCCAAAGCCCCTAACGACCCCTTAAGTCCTCTCTTATCTTTAAGAGCATAGTGCCATATTATCCCCAAAGTACCCAATTTTCTCCTTTAAAATGGCCACACCCTACTGGAGTGTTTTTTTTCAAGGAAATTTCCCCCCCATTGTTGCCATGTGCTCACTCATTATGAGAACTGTTAAGCTTCTCTCAACAATATTGAATGGTCTCATTTTTACTCTTTTTGCCATTAGATGAAATATATTGTGATCTGGCACTGTACAAATGGAATTGGTAAGGTGTTATATTATATATTTATCTCAAAAAAAAGAAAAAGATATTTTGTATATCATGATATAGAATACGTCACGTTATCATTATGCTACACAATGGCTCACCAAGGTTACCCTGAGAGGTCGCCCCTGAACACCTCAGGGAACCTCCAGGGCATCTTTTAAATGAGATTTACGTCGGCAAATTCAATGAAGTGATACAACAATTTACATATTCCGTTGCTTAACAATATGTCATCCTATGGTGCAATGTTATCAGCTCCCTGTCCTGATTAGGTCTGACTTACCAACGTACATAATGTGATATTCATGCTGTGTGGTTAGAGCTCTGATTAAAAGTTTAGGATATCCACAGGAGCGTGAAGAAAGTTAGTCAGCACCCCACAGAGATAATACCTTTTGCCTTTGCCTCTATCGCAGATTAGGTGCTTGATGTAAAGCTGGAAAGTAACTGTTCTTCTTTGTTAACGAAGCATATAGTTATTTTTTTACAAGAAAGTCTCCTGAGCTTTTCTTGTTAGAGCTTGTTGACACCATCAGTGGATACTTAAGGTAAGTGAGGGGACCAAAGAATGAAGACGTGGTGGCACAGCTACAAAGGCTTATGTGTGAGTGTGTGTGTGTGTGTGTGTGTGTGTGTGTGTGTGTGTGTGTGTGTGTGTGTGTGTGTGTGTGTGTGTGTGTGTTTGTGTGTGTGTGTGTGTGAATATCCTATGTAATCCTATCCTTTCCTAATGCTGTTTACAAAAATGAAATAACAGCATATACTTTGTTTTAATACACTATGCAGCCTTTTCTCTTCCTTTTGTTTATATCCGATGATTCATTTTGGTAATGAACTCCTCGTGATAGGCTTACTATTACTTATAATAAGCAGAGTAAGCGATATTTAGGGTTATAGCTATAAAGCATTGGGCTCCCATGGCAGCTGGAGCCCTCTCTGGAGCTGTCACTGTGATGGACGATTGAGACAGAGCATGAATCTCAACCGGGAGACGACCACACGCCGCAGACGACAAGCAGGTACAAAACTTCAGTAATGGGACTAAAAAAAGTAGGCAATTAAAAGCCGTAAATGTAAATGAGCCTCATGCGCTAAACTCCCACGTTTTCCAACCCTTCGCATGCTGGTGAACTGTGGAGACCCCCCCCTCCCCCCTCCCTCCCTTCCTCTCATTTGCAGTCGGCGCCACAAAAAAAAATAAGGAAACGGGACTCGCTCTGCCCCCTTTCGCATTCAATTATGGGTCATGTTTAAATCTCCCAAGCCTAAAATGAGAGAAATCCAGGATGGTGGCCAGCCGACGCAGTCAGATAGACAGACACAGGCACACACACCCACACACACACACACACACACATACACCCTGTTTGGATATCTGAGCGCTGGAGGGAAGCCAAGCACGGCTGCGATCGCCTCTTTTCACACATCAGAAAACATTTTTCTCCTGCACGAATATTGACTTCATGTTCAGCAGCTACTCCCGAATACACGTCTGTGCCTCGAGTATTTAATAGAGCGCCTCTCTTGCATTTTCACACGAGATTCACCAAAACAAAAAAGGCAGATGACAAGGAATTAATCATTTTTTGAAGAGACGCGTCACGACTCCTTGTTTCCGCGTTCATTCATTTTGACAATCTGCTCAATATCATTTTAAGATCCTACCCACTAGTCAAAGGAGGGTATTGATGTCATTTTTTGAGGGACTCCAGATTGGACGGAGTTGATTAGAGGACTACGATTTACCAGATGGCACATTGTGTGTTCTTGTTTCTTGGCAGTGTGTGACCCTGCTGAATATTGAGATGAGAGACCAGCTTGGATTTTCCGGGGAAAAAAGTGAAATTTCTTGGACTGTCTGTTTTTCCAATCCGTCCCCTTCTGTACTGGACTGATGGTGGATGTTGTGTTGTTATTGCGGAGCTGCCTGGTTGGTTAGCGAGGAGTTATGGCTAAATTAGCATGAAATCATTCACATGCTCACTTGAAAGAGGCAATTTGATGCTCGCACATTTCAATGGAATGCTTCAGCTTCTGTATTTACGTCGATATGAGAATGATTTGCTGAGCCTGAAGTATAAAAGAGATCCTGGGTCCAACATCACACGTTATTCAGTGGCCACGCAGGCATCAATCACGCTTAAAATCATTATCAAGCATCCTGTTTAAAAAGGGACAATCAGTTCCTCTATTTAAAACCGATGCATCACCATTACAAACCCTCTTTATGGATGGCTCAAAGGCCTGCTTAAGGTCCTGCGCGAGCTAATAAGCCCCAGCACAGGTTGTATCTTTTCATCATGGGCCCTGGACCCTTTCATTAACCTCCTCCAACAGTGTAGGAGACAGCAGGCAGCTGGACTGCATTTGGGGACAGATTGGGACCAGCCATGTGTTTGCTTTGGCCTGGAGTTGAAGAGAACTCCCGAGGATGTGGAGAGAAGAAAGAAGTGCCCCCAAAATAAAACACTTGCCACTTAACTTGAGCGCTGCAGACTCGGCTTTACAACGGCTAATCCAGCTGACGCTCCGGGGACATAGTGCTGATGTTGGGAACAGGAAAAGGAAAACAGATTTTGGTCAGGAAATGGACATGCACTCCACCAAACTGTCTTGTTAAGAGCGGTGATTCAGCGTGTGTGTTGGCAGGAGGAGATTTGAGGGTTTAGGAGACGTTCTCAGTGGGAAGTATGAGGCAGTGGCTGGGCTGCCACCTTGAGGTTTACAGATGTACTTAAATTTATTCTGTCATATCTGATGATGTGTGAGACAACAGAAAGCGTTGATATAATTGGAATATATACAGAATAGACATTGACACTCTTTTGCTGCAGGAGCATGATAGTAAACATCAGAATTAGCTCAAATGAAATAGGGAGGAAGGAAAGGAACCTTTGCTCCCAAGTTTAATAACTCAGTGACTTTGCTAGTTATGGTTCCGGCTATAAGAAGACAGAGAGCATTATGCCCTATAGATGTATTGCACCGTCATCTGTGCCAGACGCAGTGAGGGCTGATGGGAAAAAAAGGCGGGCTGTATGTCACAGTTAAAGGCAGCGGAATTGCATCGGCGGGTCAGCCTCCACCTGAACAGGACACACGCTGGCAAATTTATAGAAGTATTAAACATTAAATGCTCTAATGCAATTGCGATTTCATGACAGGGAAATGGGATAGTTAATAACTGTCTCGGCGAGTCGGCTTTCCAGCTCGAGATGAGCCACAATTAGGTCAAACTAGCGGGTGCATTAGCGGAAGGACAAGAGACAGTTTCAGGACTTTTCTTCTTTGGGATAGGTGAATCGTGGCATTAATCACAGTAATGTTGCTGCAGCGGCGGCGGAGACAGCCCCTGACGCCTTCTCTGCATAATATCCCAAAGTGAGCACTGCATTCTCCTGCTAATTTATGTACTGCTACCAGGGCTGTACAGTAAAGCCTTCTGAAGATGCTTATTGCTCTATAGCTCACGGAGAAAGACGAGGATACCGCATAGGAACTTTTACTGTATTGTTTCCTGCTGTAGTTTTTATACCTGCAGACTTTGATGAAGTCTGCAGTGCATCAGCTGCAGTGTCAAAGCTGTGGAAGTGGGGGACAGCCGGAGTTAGAAGTGTCCTGAGCTGTTGTGGATCAACAGGAGATATAAAATGTGATATACGATCTGACCCTGCACCACAACTGCAGGGTGGAGGAGGAAACTCCCAGATTTCTTTCTTCAACTGTCCTGCTGCAAATGTCCTTCATGCTACGAGTATCGTCTCTTTCACTTTAGTATAATCTAGCAAACTAAAGGGTGTTGGAGAAGGGTTTTTTCTTTTCAAATGGAAGAAAGTATGAACAATCCCAGTGATTCAGTTATATGGTGCCCAAAGTTTCAAGAGTGAAGCCATTTATTATGGCAGTGTTTCCCAGTTAGCATAGTCACATTTAATGTCAGCAAAAACGAAATTTAAGTAGCAATTATGATACTATATAATTATAGTCAATAGTATATTCAATATATGTATTGTCACTATCGATAATATCTCAATAAATGTGTTCATGTAATTAACATAAAGAAACAACCACATTTTGACACTATATTTTCTATAGTCATTAGTATATGTAGTATTATTACTTAACATTGGTCTCAAAATAAATGTATTCATGTAATAAACATCGTGAAATGTTCATATGCAAAACTAAATAATTAAAATTCTTTGTGAACATGTTAGTGATACAAATTTGCATTTACGAGAACCCGAACAACTTATGTTGAAATCTTAAATTGAAAGCTGCTGCACATCTTTGCATGTTATTAATAATACAATCCCGCAGCAAACATTGTGTGGGTCTGATTGCTTCAGCTACAAACTAAATGTGAGACAGCATGAACACAAGATGATGTCGATAGAAATCCCAGCTCCAATAATCTGTTCTATGAGAAACACAAAACTGTGCAAGAGAAAGTTCCTCAGGAAAGAAAACTGCACATCTGCATGAGGGACCGTTTTTTCCTGTCCTATCCATCAGATCTGCTGAAGCAGCATTATACCCCTCAATGCTTCCCATTTCCCATGCTGACAGTTGCCCTGATATGGGAACCAGAAAGCAGGAGAGAATCAATTAGTTGCTCCGTACGTTTGAATGACAGCAGCGATGGAGGATATTTATAGAGCAGGGATTGAAATATGCTCTGTTCTCCGGAAATTGTCAGTAAAGCAAAACTAATGGAGATCAGATGGATTCTGATCTGTGGTCTAATCAGTGTCAAGAATCTTTCAAATGCACACGTGCACACACACACACAAACACTCACACACTCACACACACACACACACACACACACACTTATTCCTAACCTCAGCCATGACTAATTTATCTAAGCCTAACCTTAACTCAACCACATTTCACATCTTACCACTAACTTTAACCAGAACCTCAGAAATGTTGTTCAGCCTCATTACAACTGTTCATTGGTCCCCATCAGGTCTACTGGTCCTGACACACGGACACACACACACACACACACACAGAAACACACGCACACACTCACACACAGACACACACACACACTTCTAAAGTGTACAACAAGTAGCTCCACTCTGCATGAAGTTCTAACTCTGGTGAAGGTGACGCTGCACAAACTGGCAGCAATGTTACTTTAAATTTGAAAGGCACCGAGGAGAGTGAATTAATGCACAATGATGTAATGACATTTTTATCATATCCTTTTTTATTGCTAGATGAATTACAAAGAAACAAAGCTGAGGTTAAACAGATCATAAATACATCTCGTTTTTCCAAGCAAGCTTTTCATTACTTGAAAGTAAGAAAACAAACTAATGTAAAAGAAACGATGCGAAGATAAAAACAATCAGTTTTATATTTATATATTTATATATATGAGAATAAACTCAAGAGCACATTGTATAACAGTTTGATGTAAAACCATGAAGAGGAAAAGAATAAGAGAAAACCAGCAAGTCGATCATTGCTAATTAAATGTAAAAAACAACATATGAATGTAAACAAATGACAAAGATTAATTAAAACATTCCATTATACCATAAACATTCAGTATGTAATAGCTTTTCATATTAAAACAACACACGATTTTCTCTTGTTCAGTTAATAAACTAATTACAGTAAATTATATGATGTGCTATTAAAGGAAACACATATATATATATATTACATCACGTTATTATCATAAGTACCGTGGATGGTGAACTGTATTTTCTCTCTAACCTACTGTTGTTGTAGAAAGGAAACTGTTTGACTTTAAGGGGGGGGGAGACTTTGGGTGGGAGACGAAGGGAAAACGCTGGACAGGTCACAACTCGATCACAGGACTGACACATTAACACAAAACAACAACCATTCACATCTACATTCACACATACTGACAACTCAGTCTGCAATTAACCTGAGTGTCTGGATGGTGGTGGTGGTGGTGGTGGTGGGGGGGGACACTGGAGCACCCAGAGGAAACTCAAGCACATGATCAACATGCAAACTCTAATCAATTCTTATTGATACAAACCTAGCTGTTGATTAGAGAGTACACCATCAATAGCCGTTCTACAATGCAGATGTGATGTAGCAAACCTCGACAGTTTAAACTGTTCCTCTAAAAAACCGATGGAAACGATTGTGCAACACCGAACAACACGCGATGACGTCGTGCTCGGATCGAAGGAAATGTCGCTGGTGCAACATTCAATCACCTGCGTGACTCTCTGCATTCGCTTTCAGAGTAATTCACCCTTCTAACTGTACAGGAATTTTTAAAAGGGCAAATGTTTATTTCCATTTGATGACAAAATGCTGACTGGCCGTCACGCGATGCATTGTAATGTGCTGCCCACAAAGGCTCTATAAAAGCATTTACTGCTCAGTAAATCTCTTTAATAGATGAAAAAGTAGAGGGGGAAATCAATACCAAAACAAATACAAATTAGTGAGTGTTTCTCAACCATGCACGTAGATAGTCCACAGACTCTATTTGCTGAAGCAAAGTGTAATTCATTAATAGATAAAAGCTTCGGAAGCTTCAGGCCTGTTGGATTCTTTATGGAAGACAAATTGATGACAAAAATGCTGTGTGGATTTTTACCGTAATAGGCTAATTATGAGCCACACACTCACACACACAGAAACACACACAGACACACACACCCACACAAAGAGCACTTCACGCACGCTTTACGCAGTCACATTAACACAAATTATCATTCTGTATTCTGAATATTGTCATTATCATAACCTTGTAGGGAGTTCATTGTTCTAATAAGAGAAGAAAAGAAAAAAAAAGCAGTTTATCCGTTACACATATAATCAAATATAGTTGAGAGCTCTGGGGGGGAAAAGCGTATACGTCGAGTTCCGATTATTTAGTCAAACTACTGTGTAAATTACCATTAAATTAATTTCCCATGAATAAATTACATTTTGCACTTGCAGAAATAACTTGATGTTACGATTGCATCAGTGTGGAGGGAGCTGAGTCTTTATTTCACAAACTTTGGTGAGATGAAGACAAATTAGTTAGATTTAATACATTGATTGCATTACTATGTTTTCCATAAAGATATCAGCACACGGGCAAATGAGAGGAAAACCAACAATGTTATTTATGTAGCTGTGATACGACACGTTTGGGAATAAAACCGTAAATGATGATAAATCCACATTGGCAGAAGGACTGTGCACAGGAAGTGTACTGGTGGGCCGTCAACATGGCCAACATACAAAGGGTCTATCTCGACTGAACTGACATTCTCTGAATGCCCGATGGAGATGGATGCACAGACGCTTGAAAAGTTGCCATTCCTGTAATAATATCCCTGCGACGAAAAGAGCACTCGTTATCGATGAGGTTTGATGCAGGAGAGTCAAGAAAAAGTCACATATACACACATATAGCCTTCTGCCATTTTATGCAAATGAGCTGGGGCATTGGTGTCTGAATAGCTAATGTGTTTATTGTATTTGTCAATTAGAGCCGCTCATTGGGGAGGGCCGAGCAGATGGGAATACAGCTGTGTAAAGTCAGAAAATAATCTTTTTAATTATTATTATTATTATCTGCAGGGCACACTCTGGTCCTGTGATGTACACAACGCACATAAGCGACTCACACTAAATCCATTACAGCATTATTGTCATTGATTCCTTAAAGGTCAACTGTAGCTGGGGTGTTTTTTTTTCTTCAGTTAAATAAAAATGAAACTCTCTCCTCTGATATGCATTTTCTGCGTCTGTCTCTTCTGTCATGTTCATGCAGAGACACGCTCTGCTGGTCTGAGCCACACACAAGATAAGGCTCCATTACCGGGACGACTGTTCCGACCGCACTCGCCCCGACTTTGTTTAATGCATGAAAAGAAAAAAAACACACAAATGCAACTCGGTTCAAGTATTAGAGCAGAGGGGGAAAAAAAAACATTTAATCATAAATAAACAAGCCACAATTTCATTAGAGGAAGGAATTAAAATGCACTGGGGTTGGAGTTGGAAAGTATTTGATCAGATCGGAATCTCTGATTGAATCTCATTAGAGGAGGACAGACAGTCAGACGGAGATATCGGGATTTATTTCGGAACCTGCGTGCAAACATGGTATCGTTTCATGGTCTAATATATGTGTGAGTACTTAGCCATGTGTATTTGAAGACAGGTTAAAAATAGGCCCGAGCTGTTATCATACCCGTGAGATGCAAATCAATGGTGATTTTATTACAACGTTTTTTTTTATGACCTCTATTTCCCAAAGTTTACTAATGCATCATATAATTTCCTGTGCCATTAAGTGCGGTTTAAGGCAAGTGAGGAGGCGCCAGTGCCGAGTAAGCGTGTATGTGGTTTACATGCTAATGACAAGGGGATGGCTCAGCATCTTTAAGGACCAGTGTGTTGTGCACGTTATAGCCAATTTACATAAAAAATACATTCACTGTACATAAACGCATCATCTCCCTTCCTGGAAACCATTAGAGTAGATTCATTTCCACTGGTTTATTACAAACACAAAACGTCAGGGAATCAAACGCAAGGCATTTTTTTACATTTGCTATCTTGTCTGTCGATTATAATTGTCTGTAATAATGTACTGTCAGTATTTTTGAAATATGATTCGTATTAACTGGGCTTAAACTTGTCGTGTGAAGTCACTGGTCTTCTGCAGAGGATGAAGGCTGAATGTGGATAAAGCTTTTATCTCCATTGTCTTAAAATTACATTTTGGTTCCCGAGCGGCTGCTCTCATCTGTAATGGGATACGTTTTCATATCTGTGGCCACCATGACATTACCAGAATGCTTTTGAATTAAGAAGGGACTGATTATGTTGATGTGCAGCTCTATATTTGTATTCCGGGACTTCACTAGAATAGCATGACTCACAGATTCAGAACAAAGTCCTGATTCATCTCAAACTGCCTGTTATGTAGCGATATTAGCTCAGGCCTCATAAGAACCCAACTTTCTTCTGATTGGACGAACATCATGAGAAGCGATTCATCCTCTTACCTGAGGGTCAGAAAACATTATTGACTGGAAATGGCAAATTCTCAAATCTACCCATACATGTTCTGGAAAATGTGTAAACATCTGCAGAAACGGAGATTACAGCAGGATTTCATTGTTCGGGAAGAACAACTGCTCATTGTTCAAATTAACTCTTTTAAATCCGAATCCACATATAAATATTTCTCTATGTGTGCCTCTGTTTATAGTCGTTCAGGGAAACGTGCTAAAATGTGAACTAAAGTGAAACATATCTGTTGGCAGGAAATAACGTTGCTTATAAAATGTTTCCCTGCTTTCACCAAACTGCTGCAGCGTCAGTTATTTGTGTGCTGGAGCACATTTAAGGCCTTTAATACCACTCAAGTTGAGTGTTGTGGGAAAACAAGCTGAGATTGTATTGCATGACTTTATAAAGAGCAGTAAGAATTCTATGGCACCAGAGTTCAAAGTGCTCTGACGCCTGAGCCTTTGTCTCACAGGGATTCGTTTACCTCTTTATTTGAAACTCTAGCCTTGTAAAATATGGATATTGGACATTGTTGCGTTACACTCTCGGAGTTCAGTGTGAACGCTTTTAAGACACTTTCATCCGTTTGGTTGGAATGATTCCTTCCCCCCCCACTCATCGTTCCTCTCTGATAGGACCAGCATGTTTTCCATTCCTTCACTGACTGCTGGGACTTTGGATTCCTCCACACAGTTCTTCGGGGAGCAGGGCTAAGACAGCCATGCTCTCCGTGCTCTACAAGACGGGGGTGAAATCCACTAATCGGCTTTTGTGGCCAAACGTGATAAAGCCGCAGCCGGGATCAGCCAATTTGCAGCGCAGCAGGCTCTGTGTGTCCGGTGTGAGCCGTGTATCCACCGAGCAGCAGCGGCAGCAGCTCAGCGTCCTCCTCTTAAAAACGATTTCATTACTATTAGGCCGGGATTGGCAGAATCTTGTGGAATTGTCCCATTGTGAGGAGCCTGCCTCACTCATCTCTGCAGCTGGTGGCTCAGTGGATGTGGAGAGCTGAGATGGAGCTTCACACACTGTCTCAGTGTGGGGTCCCTCCAGCAGCACCGCACATCAGCAGAGCCAACTGTGTGTGTCACAGCACATATGTGCAGATGTTGGCTGGTCATCAAAGACCAGAGCTCTGGATAAAGTGTGTGTATGCAGTAAATATTACTATACAACTATTCAGAATCCTTTGATAAACAGTCTAAAACTACAAGGAAACTATAAAGTAGAGTAACATTTCGTAGAAATTGTGACTGCATTTATTTTTATGGATTTCTGCGAGGTACTCAGAGTCGGTTTGGTGTTTTCATTTATATGATAATTGTTGTGTGACTTTTTACAACTGCTAAGCCATAATCCAGGACTATAAACAATATATATATATATCACAGACCTGCATCAATACATCCTGGTCAGATGGAAAAAAAGGATCCTACTTTGAAATCAACGTGAGTCATGTAAAGTTGAGCCACCAGAGGCAGCACTGAGCTCTCTGTTGTGGATCAGACACTGGGCGGAAAAAAACTGCAACTGGGTCGGAAAAGCAACAACAATTTTTTGAGAACCCCCTTTAATTCGATGATCGGCTATGGACTTCAACGACACCACGGTCAGAGAGTCCCAATGCCACTAACTTCCTGCCAAAAGCTTCTTCATTTTCGAGGTTTGGTTAGAGACTATATATCGTCTAAATCAGACATGGGCAAAGTACGGCCCGCGGGCCGTATACGGCCCGTTGGGCTTTTTAATCCGGCCCGCCATACTTGTCCAAATAAAATAAAAAAAATTAAAAAATTACATTTAAAAAGATTTTTTTTTTTTAATTTTTTTTTGGAAACTAACAATTTTGTAGCACTTAAATGGCACGTACTTATAGAACTTTGTAGTTTTGCTTTATTTTTGAAGAAATCGTACTTTCTTGATTCTTGTTGTTCTGGGTTTGAACCCTCGGGGTTGAATGCACTTATTGTAAGTCGCTTTGGATAAAAGCGTCAGCTAAATTAAATTTGCCCGGGAGTGTGGTGTATAGGGCTTGAAAGGGCACATGATCTCCCTTCACTTTTTCCCTTTGCCCTGTGAGCCCTTCTGTAAAATGAGAGGATCAAGGAAACAAAGAGTGGACAATGAGTGCCGAGTGTTTAACACGGAGTCGACAACAAAATGCTTTTTCACTGAAGTCCAATCGAAGGCTGTATGCCTGATATGCCTAGAAACTGTCGCAGTTTACAGAGGGTACAACATCAGCCGTCACTTTGCTACAAAGTCAGTCAACGCAAGAACGGGTGGCTGCAGCTCAGAGGTTGGCGACTTATTTACAGACTCAGCAACATTTTTTTTCACAGACAAACTGCGATTAAAGAGTATTCTACCAAGGCATGTTTTTTGGGGGGCATTCGAAATAGCAAAGGCTAGCAAGCCTTTTTCTGAAGGCGGGTTTTTGTTAAATGGCCTTGCAAATAAGTGCTATGCTACTTGGTAAAGGCATCCTTTCATGTAATGATTTTTAAATGTCATTTATATTAGTTCACAAAAACACTCCATCCATCTGTTCCTGGCCCGGCCCCTCTGTCAAATTTTGGAACCCATTGTGGCCCGCGAGTCAAAAAGTTTGCCCACCTCTGGTCTAAATGCATATGGATGATGTGCCTGGTATGCAGGTGGGGCTTTGTACTTACACTTTAATATTATTTATAGTCTATGTATGTACTTTGTTATTAATCTTGATAGTGATAAACCCTTTGGAAAAATTGGTCCCTTTTGCTCAGGTGCTAGAGAAGAGCTTTCTCCCAGTAGCCTTGTGGGCAAACTTGTCCCAAGTCCTGGGCCACTTTTGATTGTACATGGATTGTATTGACTGTAATGGAAGAAACTTAACTTATTTGTTATTTTGCAGCCACCGATGAAAATATTTTTTCTCTGCACGTTCCAGCACGTAGGGTTGAAAACTGTTGTGATTTTTTAATAGAAAATTAAACAAGAATGGCACATGGACAGCACACACCCCCGCCAAGGCCAACATCAAATCTAGCCAAGATAATGAAAGTGAAAAAGTAATCCTGAATCCATCAGCTTAACGGAAGCAGCTCTGAAAGAAAATGGCTTCCTCCTTGGCCCATAGAGGACCCTTCAATCAAGTTTCAATAAAATCACTTGTTTTTGTGTAATTCCGAATACAGACAAAGAAACTTCAATGAAAACATAACCTCCTTGAAAGAAGTAAAACATTTTGATTCTCTACCAATGAGATTAAACAGCAATGAGCAGAACTAGCATTGAACACATTACGTATCAATGTGTAAGCCTTTGCAAAGAGAGACCTTGGTCAATGTATGATATGGGAATATTATTCACCAGAATCCAAAGACCTAAAACACACTTTCATTTCAATAACCTAAATAATCAGAGCCAATTATGTACCTGGACTCTTTGACTTACCAAGAGCAATGTGCTGTTTAACACAGTGAGAATATAAACCAGTGCATGGATGTACCTGAGATTTTAATCATCAGGAAACTACACAACCTCAGAACCGACATATACACAGAGTCAAATTTAGACACAGATGAGCTGATATAGAAGGGTTAAATCAATATTTCATTATTTGAACATTTTAAATCCAGATGAGTGGAGGAGTACAGTTGATCACAGGCTTAATTGTCACTCTTTGGGCTCATCTAATTCAGAATACTGCTGTCATTATTTATGAATTGTTCCTCATTTTTACTTCCTCATTTTTTCCTCAAAGCCCTTTTGCAGAAAGCAGTTATCCAGCGACAATGAGCTGCAGAGCACACTGAAGCCGCTCAGGTGCTGGGTTTAGTGAAAGGGCAGAAGGTGCCTGCTCCAACTCAGATAAGGTGACGCCTCAACAAATATCCTCAAAGACAATGAACCTGTAAGTCCTGTAAGTCCAAAAAATAATTACAAATGTGAGACATTGTTACATCCGCTGCTCTCGAAGGGCCATGCCCGATGTAAAGTCGTACCAGCTGGTTGAGTGGAGAAGCTGAACATCTTTGTGTTCCTATGAACTGAATTTCCTCTATATACTACGATTTTATTCGTATAAAAGTGTAGGGAAACATTTATTCAAAAAAACGATTTTGAGGAAATAAGGGGTTTTAAAGCTGGTTTGCAAACCACCATTAAACCAAAGCCCGCCCCAGGCTCTACATAGCTGCCGATTCAAGCAGTTGTCGTTGTTGACTTGTTGGGTTCATGAAGTCCCGCCCTCCAGGGGGTTATTAACACACTCAGCGAACACACCCACGACGAGGGCAGGACAGTGACCTGACCTGAGAGCACAGGAGCAGCATGAGGGCAAGGAGAAGAGCTGAAGCTGGAGGCCTGCAGGAAATCCATCAGAGCAAAAAAATATCTGAGTGCAAGCGAACTGTTGGAGCACAAGCAGAGCGAATCCAAGCACAAGCCAGGACCATGAGCGCAATCGCAGGGTTTATTTTTGAGAGGGTTAAAACATTTGAATGTGAAATCAAAAAGTCCTGCCCTCAAACTGAAGAACCAAACCCTTGAATAAAGACCACATTTACTGCAGCAACTGCATCAGAATGTCTTTCATAGGATTGTATGGTACGTGAACAGAAGGGCTCAATGGCGTTGACATAATTTTTCACGTGGCGCGCCAGCTCTGCCAAGATTTGTGTCCGGCCCCGGAACTCAAACACCACATGTGTCGATGCGAGGACCCGGTGCACTGTGGGTAAATTCACCATAAGACCGGACTGCACGTCATAAGCCACAACGCAGCCGGTGATGTCCACTCTGATGTCCTCTGGGAAAATAATAAGACCGTTAACGTTGGACCTTTTACTTGGCTGTGAATTGGTGTTGTTTTTTCCTCATCATGGAACGAGCCTAAGCGTTGTTACACTGTGAACTGTCACATGCTGGTTTGGCAAATATTCCCACACAAAAAAATACCAATTAGATTTCATGATCTTGATGATTAATCACCGGCGGAACGAGAAGAATAATTAAACTGAAAGATTCACCTCGCAGAGATCAATTTTTCAGTTTTGTACACTGTGCTAAATAAAATAAATGATGGATTTAGTTGTGTGTGTGTTTTGTTTTTTTTAGCGGTGGCAGTTATGATTGCTGCCTGGAAAGAAGTTCTGCCGTCTGTCTTTATAATCGCTGGCAACGCAAATTTAACAACACAAAATAACCACATATTTATCAGACGTGAAACTTTGCTGTCGTAAGAATCACATGAAAAATCACTTTGTCCATAATAACAGTCCTGCCTCTTTCCTCTACCTCCATCCCTGTTTTCCTCTAAATAACCTCCACCTGTTATCAGTTCTCCTGTGTCTCATGCTGCCTCCTCACTAATTTTAATGATCTCCTTCGGTGGCATTGCCCCCCCGACCTCTCATGCCTACCAGCCATTCGCAAAGGCATCGGGGGTCCAGGCTCGGGGCCGTCCTCCTTGTCATTGGCGCAGATGACCTTCACGTTCGCCCCCTGGCACCGGGTCAATTATTCACTGCACGGGAACCACACCTGTGTCCCTGGTGAATCTCCCCCCCGACAACCAGCCGGCAGAAAAAAATGAGTCGATTACCATGGTGGTGCCAGGTGATGGATTTCATGTTCGCTCGTGGAGTGCAGGTAAAAACCTGGAAGAGGCGGCTGAAGGTGACCTTCACAGCCGGAGTATCCTTTACCAGTCGTGCGTGCAAACACACAGACTCCCGTGAGGAAGTATCAAAGGGGAGAGTGGAGCGCCGTGGTTCCGGTGTCAGACTTGTTTTGTTTGTCGGAGGTTATTGTTGTGTATGCCGTAAACCTGAATAACCTTGAGCTGCAAATTCCTCCATAAGACGCTCCCTGGTGGACCATTACGCCCGTGTAACATCTAGTAGACCAATAAAAAACATAGTTCACTGCCTGTTTGCATGGGACGTGCTCAGCGGTATCTGACCTGTGACACAATAAAACAAGTGTCGCGGAATCTTCGTGTTGTTCGGTCTGACCTGGAGGATTTGTTTTCCTTTTTAAACCGCAACTAGAACTTCACGATCGACATTAAAAGACCGTGGTGAGCTGTTAAAACATTTATTTTAGCGCCGGGGTCGCGCTCGCAGTCAAATATCACCTTTCGCAACACATTCTCCGTAGCCACCAGTGAGGTGGCATCTGCAGGGCTCGAGGCAGGATGGCAGCCATGTAGGGTAGCACCAAGCCAAGCTGTTGGGCCTGCTGTCTGCTAATCCATTCCAGTGTGGCGGCACAGTCTGTGAACCCCATGCGAGCACGCTTCAGGTCAACAGATATGGTCAATACATGTGTTCAGAACATGTGGTCAGGACAACAGTGCTGTCGGAGCATGACTAACAGACTCTACGAAGGCCGTTTGTTCCACTGTGTGTGTGTTTGTGTGCTGCACTCCCCCCCCCCCCTTCTTGTTTGTCTGCAGCTATATGTCCCCACGTGTGTGTATACGTTCGAGCCTGTACATCCTTTTGTCTTTGTGCACTCATGCGTGCCAGGAGACTTGGCTGCGTGCACGGGAGACAGGTGAGACATGCATAGGGGACAGGCAGCTTTTTGGAACGGACTCTCCTCTCTGTGTCTTTGGACGGTTGACGTGCCCGTCTTAATACCAGCGTGTGTCAGCTGTCCTCAGCATGAAGAGGCACTGGCGTGTACAGCTCCAGTCTGCTGCTCCTCGGCCTCACCAGTTTCCCCAGTCGCTCCCGGGGCCTGCCAACCAACCAGGCCAGACATGGCACCAGAGGGAAGAGGAGCGCCACACGACACAGGATTGGTCACCCGGCTTTTGCTTTTGGTCAAAAATTGAAAAACCTGTTCTTGCTTTTGCTCAAAAGTTAAGCATTATCTAATTCCCTGTGACCGTGCATCTTGCTGTGGAATTTAAAAGCAGTTTGTTTTACGATATCCGGGGTCAAAATGCAAACGATTCCAATTTACTGGTCACTTTAGAATTTGCCGTGCAAACAACACCGGCAGGTTATGAACTACATTTAGTGGAGGCTTAAGAATAACAACTGTAAAACCTTTATTGTACGCTTAGTGTTTTATGAGAGGTTTTATTGCACATCTGCCATTGGCACGTTTATAAGTACTTGAATTTACTGATATCTGTGAAACTCTTATTGGAATATAATTAATTGTACATTCTGTATAGTTCAAATATTTGCTCCTCTTTTTATTTAATCACGGTGAAGATCCAACACAGCACTATACTGTAATCTACGCACAATTTGTATAATCTCTACGACACACACACACGCACACACACACATACAAATAGAGGAGATGATATAAATGCTCTTACACACTAAATACGCAAAATCCTCCTCTAATCTTGTCATGGTTAATGCTGTATAATTTGAACATGGGACTTATAACTAATGGACGTGGCCATTAATGAGACAATCAGCGTATCCGCAGTATTTCCCTCATTAATCACACAGACCAATGTCATGTGATCTCGTTTTAATCTTTCTTCTTTTCCTTTTTTTTTGCAAGAATCTACATTTTTAAAACATCCTCATGTGACAGAAAATCTTGTAGAAATGTATCCTGATATATTGTGATGTTGTGTCAGTCACCTCTTCTCTATAGCACCCCCTAAAGGCACAGAGATGAACTATGCATCACACTCAGACAAAGCATGTCTCTGCACAAGAGCCACAGCGCGGCCCCCCCACAGCTCAGGGTCATTTATCTGATGTCAAAATGACGACTGGGGGGTAAAAATGGAAATGTGTTTTTTTGGGGTGTTTTTTGAGAAGTGATCCTTTAAACAACATTAATATGGCTGTTGTCGATTGTTGTTCGGGGGGTGACAGTGGATCCCGCTCCTCTGTTGTGAACGCTGGCGGACAGGTGTTGCCCTCCTCTTTACAACTGGATCACAGATTGGACCTTTTAAGCCTCGTCCCCAGAGTCCTGGTAATGAACTTATGTGTTACGACATTTAAACAGGCAGTGCCCGGACAGCCTCTCATAACTCAGGAAAAGGTTTCTTCTCTGGCAGCGGATATAGATAAATGTCAGCGGCGTCGCAGAGGCTTCACTGAAATAGAGCAGAGATGACGCTCGACCGCTGATATTTACACAGCAGAGCCGAGTCTGAGGGATAAGGGGGGGGGGGGGCGACATGGCCTGCTGACAAACACTGGTTCCCACAGTAATTATTGTTTCGATGGAGACTGATACCAGAAACAAATGATCTACTCACGTGTAAATCAGGAGGATCTGAATCTTAAATGTTTTCACAGTACATCCCGCAAATATGGGCAACAGGTTCATCCGGATGCATCATAACTAGGGTTGCAAAATTCCGGGAATATTCAAAGTTGGAAAATGTCCATGGGAATTAACGGGAATTAACGATATATATGGGAATTAACTGGAAATTTTGTTGGTAATACTAACTGTATTTACCTTGTCATATACAGACATAAATATAAACATTTTGTTTTGTCATAGGCTGATTTGAGCCCTGAGGAAACTTTGGGCACTTGACTATATGCTTCTGCATCTTTGTTTCTTTCTTAACATAGGTCTTTGCACAGTATTTGCAAATGTACACAGCCTTTCCTTCTACATTGGATAGGGTGAAATGCCTCCACACATGACTGAGTGCACGCGGCATCATCAATTGTAAAAAATATTTTACAATTGATAGATAAATTAACGGAAATAGGCTAAATGAACAGATGAACAATCCTCAATAAGCATGCTAATATATTTTCCTGAGTAATATCATCGAAACTTACCTGACTAGTCCTGCTCACTACAGCAGGCCTCAGTAGCCCTGCTGTAGTGTGAAGGATGCTGGGAATTATCTGCGCATGTGATGGAAGAATGCACAGTGGAGGGTTGAACTTCAACGTGCAGCGTGTGCTGCATTCCATACATCTTTAAATAGAGTTTTGAATGATGTTTTTATTGCTCAGCGTTTAATTTACGTAGATTTGTTTTTTTTCAAAATTCCCGAGCTTAACTTCTCATGGAAAGTTTCTGGAAAGTTTCCGGAAATTTACCGGAAACTTTCCACCCCTTTGCAACCCTAATCATAACCGAATGTTTTAATGTTAATAACCGGTTAATAGAAGTTTGACTAATTTGATCCGCTCAGTTCTTGTACTTGTTTGCCCTCTCTGAGTCGCAGTGACACGGGTTGTGGACCAGAGCTCACCCCGGGTCGTGGTCATTAATCCATCTGAACCCGAGGCGCGTCTCGCTGCCTCACTCAGAACTGCGATGAGGGATCGGTGGATTTCAAAATGAGGCGAGAAGAAAGCCCACTTTGTGTGTTGGCCCCAGCAGCAGGACAGGCAGGCACTTAATTCTGCGGTAGCGCATCATTATATGCACCATTTACCAGATGCCCATTTAACATGCAATAATTAGATCAGTCAGTTTGGAGAGAGTGTGTGTGTGGGGGGGGGTGGGGGACCAGCGACGGCGTGGGCTACTTAAATACGGTCCCTTGCCATAACATTAGAAACCCCCTACAGGGTCACTTGTCAAAACTGTTTGAGAGATTAATTCTTTGCAGTGTCAAGGAGAAAGGAAAATGTATAGACAGACTCTTTTTTTTGTCCCCCCCCCTCCTTTGTTCTCTGTCTGACAGTCTTCCACTGAAATGAGATGCACACTGCAGTACGGCATTTAAAAGTGAAATTTATCAACAAAAAATAAACATCAGATGCTTACAATCTGTGTGGTTATGATTGACAAAATAATGAATAATAATGAGAAACAAATTCTCTTTTTATGATCAAAGAGACAGAGAGAAGAGGGAGTTCATGAAATACTGGATTGTACCAACGTGACGCATTTAAAATGATTAATAAAAGTATGTTTATCAATCTTCAAGATCTTCAAACCAATCCTGCAATTTGGTTCTCTAACATTTAATTGTTTGTCTTTGATACTGATCATCACATCTTTCTAAACCTCTTTAATCTCACCATGAACCTGACTATCCATTACTCACAGTGTGTGACTCTTAAGATGCAAACCAGACACAATCCCTCTCCCTTCATCTCCTCTCTATTTGGTTCCGGCTAATAATGCCGATTCCCCTTCAGAGGGAGAATCATTACATTTATCAATGATGCAACTTTCCCTCGTTTGCAGCCACTGCACCGAGTCCCTCCCTCTCTCTCTCCACCAGGAAGCAGATGAGAGAGCGAGGAGTTGGGGCCAGAGCCCGGTCGCCTCCGAGTGCGATGGGCCGAAGCCTGTGTGCTCTGTTGGCTCTGAGAAGCAGATGTTGAGTCCTCTGCTTTTACTGTTGCTGGGATATGGAGATGTTAATGGAGTGATTTATGGCCGGTATAAAGTGAAATAGGTCATCATCAGCTCTCAGCCCTTTCATTGTCGGCGAGTGTGCAGTGGGGGGGGGGGGGGGGGGGGGGCGCCACGTGCTCGTTTCAGCCGAGGGCGGCCATGGAGCGCCGGTACATCCCCATGGCAGGAGGAGGGGAGGGGGGGGGAGTGAGCGGTACCTGAAGAGTCAAATGGCCTGAGGAGGACACGGTCCACCATGCGTGGATTCTGCACGGCTCTAGAGAGCAGACTAACACAATGGAAGAGGAAAGGGCGTACTTCATTTGTGTGTGTAGTGAGGCTGGAGTTGTACCCTGACATCCTACTGCAATATGTGTGTAGATACTGTATTTATGTACCATATGTATAATATATAAATATAGGGTGCAGTGGATATTCAAGTA
The DNA here is from genome assembly GCF_963576545.1 of Limanda limanda. NCBI lineage: Eukaryota > Metazoa > Chordata > Actinopteri > Pleuronectiformes > Pleuronectidae > Limanda > Limanda limanda. The sequence continues at coordinate 34,243,939 of NC_083636.1, read as the reverse complement.
CAACTGCAATGCATCCAAAAGCTGGGATGTTGCAAAATGTCACTTTATTCCAATAACAACCTGTTTATCGTCTTTGACATTGTTTTAGGTCAAAGCTGCATTTGGTTCCATACAATAGCACTTTTGTATTTATAAATATTAATTAATATTAATTAATTCAGTCATTTACTCTTACTACTCCTATGGAAAGCACACCAGCATCTATTACAGGGGCTGACAGTGAGTCATCTCTTCTTCACCTGGAAATTAAAGGTGTTTTGCAGGGGTAATGCAGCCATTGTCATCCGAACTGTCAGTGTCAGCCGGAGATGATTTATCCATTTAATAATAGAAAGAGCTTTTATTTGTGACCCAGGGATTGGCAGACTTTGATTGGCTTGAAGACCGTTTCACTTTGCAGATAAAATGAAACTACCTTCAACGTAATTTATAGACGCAATTTTGCAAGACGGTTCTTATAGCTCATATTCAATGTGACAATGCGTACGTGTGTGTGTGTGTGTGTGTGTGTGTGTGTGTGTGTGTGTGTGTGTGTGTGTGTGTGTGCACGTCCACATGGACGAGCGTAATAAATAGGAAGATTGTATTTTAAGCCCGCTGGAATTTTTGTTTTTGTTTTTGCTTGATCTTTAAGGAACTGATTCACCCTGAGCCAGTTGAACCTTCAGATCATAATTTCACAGTAGAGTCACACACAGTAAAAATACTCTTTTTGAGTCCCTGCTTCTTAAGTCTCTCCTTGTTGTCTCCTATGTATCAGCCAATAGAAAGGATTCTACTTGGAATATTCGGAATCTGACAGTTTGGTCAATCAGGTTTGAGCAGGCTGTGGTTTCCTGCAGGTAAACGGAGTTAAACGAATCAGCTATCAGCTTTTTAATATATCTGCAATTTATATGCATATAGCCGTTAATAAAGATTAGCCAAAATGTCGTCTGGACTTAAAACAAATACAAGAAGTCTTGTTGTTTTGTGTGAAGAAACATTCGACTGTAAACATTGTTTACGGCGAAGTGAAGACGAAGCCTGGATATCCGCTGTTTCCCCCCCGAAGGCTAATTCATCGTCTGACCTGACCTTCCACAAAACCCTGATCCTTCTACAGTCACCCATCAAAAAACACTCCCACATGATCTAATCACAGATTAAATCGGAGGCCATTTTTCAAGATTACTTGAAGCTTTAAGTAACAGATTCCCGTGTAATCTCTCTTGTCTGAGCGGTAATGAAGAAAAAGGGACGACAGCAACTCGATCCGTTTTGTGGCCGGAAAACAAACGAGCGTGAAAACACCGGCTCCGTCCAAGAACTTACATCTGACATTTCATACCAGTGTAATAAAACGCCACGGAATGATCCTGCCACATATGAACAGGCAATGTAAAGCAATAATGTATCTGCAGGTGGTGGAGAGTATCAGCCTCTGAGCACTGACGCTTCTTATGTGATCCATTAAAGTTCAGTAGGCCCTGCTCAGGTCTCAAATCAAGGGGGAGGAAACTGACCACAATATCTGCGAGGCGGAGGAATTCATCATCTGAGGATAAGAGGTGTTCTCTCTCAATATGGCCATAATGTTTTACAGCCGCTCTGAGGGGGCTTTAGAGTCCACAAAGTCTGGTTCACCACTGGCAGGAACTGGTCACTATGAAGCCATCCATTTGTTTTATACAAGAAAGGTCATAACATCTGCCACTGCCACTCCACCACAGGGGCATCCGGTAATGTACCCACATGCAAAGTCCTTCCTGCATTAAACCATCTGCCAGCATGTGAACAGATCTTATCTAAAAATAATCTATTATGTGAACAATAACTCGCAAATAACACGGATTTGACGCTAACATGCTGGACTCCGCGGTGAGGTGACAGCACGGCTCTGTTCAGAGACTGTGCCCCGTGGACCAAAGGGTCTTATTACTTAAATGAGCTCTATTAGTGTCTCTGTGGGGACCGCTGTGACGAGCAAACTCACAAACCCGCCCGCAAACAGCTTCTGTTGTGCCGCCCCTCGATTGCCCTCCAGTTTCTCACTGATTTACATACAAATTGATCTTGAGGTAAATCAGATGTTACTTTTCTCTGGGTCACGGCGAACACGCTGAGATAATGAAATCAGGGTCCGCTGAGTGCTACACTGGCACCGGCAACCAGATGGGTCTCTGCGTTAATGCAACGCCTCGGCCTGTGTGTGGGTTCGGGTGGTTGCGCACACACCCACACACACGTGTTGGTGTGAGCGCATGTACCTGTGTGTAGGCGTGTGTGTGTTTGCGTATGGAGAAATGACTTAACATCTCCTATTTATTTCGCCAATAAAAAAGTAAATGTGTTTGCTCATGTGTGATCATTCATTTGACAGCTCTGTATAGAATACATGCTTCCCCCCCGTGACTTTGGGGGATTGCTCTGATTTGCTCTGTGAATAAATTTCCGGCTCCTATCTGCCCTTGCTTCAGAGAGAAAATACGAAAATTGTCAACACTGGCCTGTGGCATTTCTATATAAATGTACCAAAGGTTAGATGTGTTTGTGCTGCTTGGTGGTCTCTTTTCTCAATATAGAGTGGGGTCCAAAAGTCTGAGACCCTTCCCTTCCACTTGAATTCGCTTTATATTCTGTCTCAAAGCTGTATATTAGTCCAGCGTATGGAATTCTTTATGACAGACCAGTAAATCAATCCTGGAATGGACACCTCCAGGCTTCCCCTTCAGAATAAATGACAGACAGAAGAAGGAGGGACCAGAGAGGTGACAATTAGAAGGACAAGAACCTGATGGACCATCACGTCCCATTAATGTTGTCTGGGGACATATTAAAGAACACGGCATCGTGTGCCATGTTTCTGTCATGGGATGGTCCAACATTGGGGACAGTGTGGGGGTGATGGATGATAAAGGTTGATGATAACCGAAGATTCAATGCAGTCATTTGTATTCAGCGTTTATTCTAAAGACAAGCAAAATCGGAGTATTTGAAAATTTAAAGTTTGACAAGACTAGACCAGTGTTTTTGCATATTTTAATGAATTATATATACAATATGTCAGATCCAATAGAATACTACTTGGCAAGTATTGCTTCAACATTCCAGGCTGACAATTGCATCAGTTAATTTACTTGAGGTAAGGTTAAAAACTACAGACAAATAAGTAGTTATACTTATTATACTAAATGTTCAAGGTTTATCCTTATAGAACAAATGCAAGGGCTTCCAGACTTTCTCTATGTATGTAGTATAATTTAGCCGTTATCTTATTATTATAAATCCTCTTCACAAAATCTTAACTGGTTATTTTGTGTCAAAGTTTTTTTGACAAATCTGAGATGTCAGAGGTTCCAGCAGATGTTTTCATCCACCGCACGTCAAACTGAGGAAAAACACAAGTAGAAGTAAAGTTCATTGTGAAGGATTTACCCATCTCAAAGCAAGCTCCGTGGCTTTGATTTTTATAAGGTAACTTTACCGACATGCGTGAAAAGCAGCCAGGAAGATAGTTTGGACAAAGCTTGAAAGTTGTATAAAGTTGTAAAGAAATGGGTTTACTTGTATGACCCTTTGTTGTGTTATTGCATTGTTCAAATCCACACGTCCTTTCAGAGGAAAGAAAAGTAACCAGCTGCATTGTCAGTCAAAGGAGGAAATAAATGCAGGAGACGGCGCGGACCTTCTGTGTTGTAATTCCTCTACTTCAAATCATAAATACAATGAAAAGAAAGAGAGGAACGATGTGAGGCCCAGAAGTCATCAGTCAGACTGACAGCCTTGAAATGGAACAATACCACCGTCTCCTCCTCCTCCTCCTCCTGGGCTGCACACTGTTTTACTATTTGTTAAATAACTCTGGTATTCATGAGGCTGCTTCCGAGCACCGTCTCCGAAGCTGCGATCAAAAAGGAAACGTGAAAAAAATTACAGCTGATGTGTTCATTTCGGGATCCAAAATACTGGCCCATTACTTGTGAGGGTCGGAGTAAAATAAATACATAAACGTGTCGTATGATTGATGTAGACGTGGTGGAAATATACGCCAAAGTTATAACGGGATGAATATTTAATGGGGGTGTATTCCACTTCATAAGAGATTGAGATAAAAAAATATTACAGTTCATCATGTCTTTATCAACTGGCGTTTTTACTGTTACATTTTGCAATCAGATGAGCGAGTTTGTTCAGCTGAATGAGGATCAGTATATTTCCCTCCTTCATAACCCTGTCATCAGAGGAGAAGAGAGCTCATAATGGAGCAGTGGTTTATTTTACCCTCAGTGGGCAGCGGGGGCAGTCTCTGGCCGGCTTCCACGCTATGAAGGAAATAAATCAAACGGAACAATAACAAAAATGACCAGGGACCTCTCAGGGGCCGGGCCGGACTACTTGGGGTGAGAGAGGTGAGGCCTGACGAGCTCTGAGCCAATGGCGGCGCAGCCTCGGCATAATAAATTTCCCACAAATTGCCTGCTTTAATTGGGTTCGTGATCTGTGGACTGGAGTGTCAGGAGACTCCAGTAAAAAGTGGCTGACGAATGGGACCCACCGATTTCCAGCGCCGTGTAATGCTGTTATAAAGATTGAGGAATTATTGGAGATGTCTGTGGATGGAGACGGAGTTGGTGCCAGGGAACATAGCACCTGGATGGAGGAGACCAGAGAGGGCTCTCCACGTGTGGAACAGGAACCTGACATGTACAGTCTAAAAACTTGCCTATTCAATTAATTTTCACACCCTGCCATTAAAATACAGCATTTGTTCAGTCAATAAGATTTTCAAGAAATGATATTTGTTCTAAATATAAGCAGTAAGTATAAATACTACCAAAACATCCAAGTGATGTTCAGAGGAATCACTGATAGACCCATTTTCCCATTTGTGTATTAAATTATTATTTGTATCATTTGCAGCGATAGCATTAAATTGAAATTAAATAATTTGTACAATTTCAATAAGATCAATAATTAATTTAATAACTAATATGATTATTGTCAATATCTTAATACTGTGACAGTGAATATAAGGTATTTTCACTATTTCCAGTCCTGCCAAAGTGCTTGTGTGTGTTCTGATTATCTACGTAAATACAAAAAAGAACCTTTATTCTAACTGAGAGAACAGCATTGAATGTATATAAGATTGTTTACGTCGAAAGAGTCGCATTGCATTTATGATTAAATAAGGTAAAGTCCACAATAGAAGCAGCAGAAGTCATAGAATAGTAACAATATTCAACAGTAGGAAACGACTGGTCATATTATAGATAAAATGTCTGAACACGTTTCATCACTTTATCCTTGACTGGTCGGCGCCTTTGCAAAACAAAGTAATTCTACGTGGTGGTTTGTGTGAAAGTGCTTTTACGTTCTTAATGGGAAAGAAACGGAGAGAGGAGTGAAAACCTGTTTTAGAGGATTCGACTGCCTGGACGAGTCGGCAGGAGCAAAATCACACAACATCTGGAGTCATGAGGGAGAGAGAGTGTGTGTCCGCCCACGCCTCCAACCAGCAGGACGACTGTGACACAGACGCACACAAACCAGGAGCCAGTTACGCACAGCTGGCTGCACAGGAAAGGTCAACTCAATCAGGATGTAGAAAAGTTAGGTGGGAAGAAACTCGCTGGAAGGTTTTTGTCTGTGCAGTTTTAATTAGGAATGTAAATGATGCAAAGAAATATATAAGGTGCTTCAATCACGTCTGAGGGTTTGGCAGAGGGAGATTGTTTGAATGAGCAACACAAACAAAGATTCTGTACAATTTAGTTGCTGGTGGAAGAAATGTCTGTGTATTTCTGAGTTTTGGGAGAAAGTGAAAATAAAAATCTGTAAATCAGAAAAACAGCCATTTTTTAAATCTTACGGTTAAGGTTTCGATGAATGAACAACACAAAAATGCAAAAGGCTCGTCTGCAAATATTTCCCGTGAAAATCATTCATATATGTAGTGATGACAATTGTATTTAAAGTGTATAGGTTATTGTATATTCTAAACTACTGTAGAGATTGGCTGATACCTTTAGTTTCAGTGTGAAAGACCAGTGGTATCACAGACAGCACTTAGCACTTAGCACTGTTACGGCACAGTAATTAAATTTAAACACCCTAAGAGAGAGCTGACTTTACAATAATGAATTGATTAGTTATTACTCCCCATTGCAGATGATATCAGGTCTATTAATCCAGTCAGACGTCCACATCAAACTGAGCAGAGATTCGTCTTTGATTCCCCCCCCCCCCTCCAATGAAGTCAGACCCACCCACAGAGGAATGTAACCAGCAGAGGTCCTTCGCCCTGAGGGACCAGCTCAATGTCAGTTTTACTCAACAACACACACACATACACACCTGCACACACAAACACAAACACAAACACACACAAAATCTGGACTCGGGGTCCTTGGGGGGGAAGAGGGATGTGATATGGAAATCCCTGTCCACTGATATCTTCCTCTGATAACTATGTGTGAAGGTCGTTTGTCCCCTGGTTTGCCACGACTGTATATAAATCACTGTGGAATTGGCATGATGGGTATTCGCCATGGCAGCTACTGCCTCCCGGACTTTCATGTCCCCCCCCCCACCACCACCACATCTTCTCCTTGTCACCCGCAACCCAAGTAGATGTGTAAAATAAATAATGACACATGTGGACCATTTCATCCATTACAGTACACTTGGAGCAGACAACATCTTAGCGGAGATCTCTATGTTTTTCTCAGCCTTACAGTATCTTGACATTTCAGTTTACTAAGTTATCTAGGTCAGAGTTTACAGTAGCAGCGGATCCTGGTTTGAAAATAAGGAAATTACATGTTTCTTAGCCCAAATATTAGGCAGAGCTCTTAAAGTCATCCTCACCTCCAGGCCACGTTACAAAAATGATTTGCATTTGCACATGTGCCCTTTGTCTGGAGATTTCGGTCAAACCATAGATACAGTTTGGTTTCCTTTGATTTCATTTATTATTTGTTTAATATCTTACGTTTTGTGACAATCGTGACATCTGCTATCTCCGGTGACTCATTAGAAACCAGAGGTTTGACCTTTTTGTGTCCTAGTGTCTGGAACCGTACACTGACTGTGACGCCACAGCTCCTGATCTAAAAAAAATCAAACACTACAGCTCTGATCACATTTTGAAGAAATATCAATCATCTAACGGAAATCTATTAGAATATAATTGATGGATAACAATAGAATCTCAAATCATCCCTTTATTTAACCTCTGTACCACCATCATTCTGTGCTGTGTTGTTTCTCACACAGCACAGAGCCACACCAATGGAATTCAACCATGCTGAACTGAAACGGGTTTCTCACATTCTCATGCAGATGGCAGACCGCTATGTGTGTTGTTCATGCACATGTGCACGCATCTGTCCCCCCCCCCCAACCCCTCTCTCTCTATATGTGTGTGTGTGGGCAGGCGGGTGGGGGGGCGCTACTTCTGAGAGCGGCAGGTTTGGCCCCCGAGGCGATGACAAAGCGATCAAACTCTATGTGTCACATATAAATTGCTTTGACCTTTTTTTTTCTCCCAGACTCGTGGCTCGATGGCAACAAGGGACATTTTACCCAACTGGAAAGAGTGCTCAAGTCCGCAAAAAACACGAGGAAATGGCAAGCGAGGAAATTAACGGCGGTAAGTGTTTGTCCTCTACGGGGTCGGAGCGCGCCACTTTGTTCCCTCGTGTTTATGCTTTGCCAATTTCCCCAAAGACTTCTACGGGTAAAAAAAAAAGCATTGAGCGTATATTTCAACGCTGCGGGTTCCTAAAGAAAATTGAATTGGCTTTATGGTATCGGCAAAGTGCGATTGTTGAAACGAAATGTTGCTCTGTCTCATGGAAATTCTTGCTGGAACAAGCAGACGGGTCAGCAGTGTTAATTCATGTGCGGCGAGCTGCCCACTCATGTAGCATTTACCATTTTACCTCTTAGCCCTATTAAGTAAAGTGGCCATTTTTGTTTTGGGGCTCTCAGTTGTCACACTCTTGACCACTTTAACACATTTGGATTCTTGATGGCTGCATAAGTGGACTTTGCAAATGAACCTGTTGTCTGTAGTGGCCATCTGGCCAGAAGTCATGTATATAAATGGACCTCCAGACACTTGACTTCTGTTGCTATCTGCCGTGATTACTCTCCTGGCCTAATACAATATTCATGCATTAGAGTAGGCATGCATTACCTTCTCTCTCCTCCTCATGCTGCCGTCGGTAATTGAAATTCCTGAAGTGCGGCATGTTTAATAATGGAATTAATTTCCCGTGGAAGCGTATATGATTGACCATGCACAGGGAACAGAGGGAACAGACTGCATGTTCAAAGAGGAGGAGAAAATAGCAGGTTGTGAGCCATATTGTTGGATTCATGAATTTACTATGGAAATAATGGTAATAACATTATTTAAGATGATATGAATGATTATCCTTGAATCATATTGTTCTGTATATACTATTTAGTACAATAATTCTTCCGTGCAATAAACTGTTATTATAGCAAAGACAGCACGTGTGACCATTTTTCCAACACATTACACTACGGCCGCCATGAATTCTGGGAGGGTGTAAATGTCGTTGTGGGGATTGGGAGGGCGGGCACAGAAACATGCAAAGAGCCCTTTAAAGGCGGGAGGGATTCTGAGCCAATGATCAAGCCGCATTCACCTCACATGCAGTTAATGCTGAACAGACTGCTCCTGGCAACCCAAGTCCAGATGACATCAGATCACAGGACATCACAGGGAAAGAACAAAGGCTCTCACAAGAACAGCACTCACCATGTTTTATGAGGGCAGTGAATAAAGGGCAGCAGAGCAGGGACACATATGACCAGCCCTGAAAGAAACTTCTTTCCAGCTGCGCTCAGACATGCACTTAAGTCCGGGCATTTTCCTTAGATTTTTACTGGTGGCGCTGGGTGAGAACGCAAATGTCGGTCTCAGAGGCTCGTCCCATTTTCTTGAACTTTTCCGGCCTACCTAATAGGAAAATGTCAGAAAATGATAGAATTTTGGAACATTCACAACAAGCGAGAGGCCGTGTTGACTAGAATAATACAAATACCTCGGGAACAGTTCATATACCATATGTGGAAGATGCCAACAAAGGTGTCAAATTGATTGGAAAGACGGGATTCAAGAGCATTTGGCAATAAGCAAGAGGGATAAATCATGTCCTGCCTCCTGCAGATATTTTCCTGTTATGAGAGTATCTGACTCAGACAGGAAGTGAGAGCCGTTCTGTTCTAAAGACGTTTTAAAGCTTTTTGTAACAATCACACATGATCAGAGAGACGACTTGTCCCATAACCATTTCCTATCTGTTCGTGCTACTTTTTAAATAAATCAAAACAGAAAAAAAGGACGACTACCCTCAGTGCATCAAGCCCAAAATGAGAAAAATGAAAATGTGAATACGCAAGGATCAAAATCAGGAAATGAGCCCACCCTTATAGGTTAATTTGTGAAAGAAGCATAAGACAAAAACACGATTAATTTTCAGTCGACAGCAGGGAGTGAGGTTATCGAGGAGGGGGAGGGGGGGGTGCAATGGGAGTGTGATGAAAACAGTGGGCTCAGCACAACAACAGCGTATGTCCCAGCCAAGACATATTAGCCTAATGAAATGTTCACAGGCTGTAATTGTGGTAATGAGTGGACGGACTCTGCGGACGGACGCGAGTGATACGGCAGCAATCAAGCAGCGTAGAGAACATGTCAGAGGGAGGAGAGATAACTGTGATCTCACAGACATTGTCAAGAGAATCACCTTGTTTAGCGTTTTGTACTGGTTTTGTGTTCATATCAAAAGCCATTCAACCACAAGGCTGTTCTTGCTTTTTATATTCACTTTCATCTGAATTTCAAACATACCCCAAATACTTTGTGGAAGCAAGAAAGACTCTAGCTTTGAACACAAAGACACTCCATACAAAAACACTCCATACTTCTGTTTATAAAATAGATAAATAGCCAGGTTTGGCTGGTAGAAGCTACAGTTTGGGTAATTTTCGATAAATAGCCTCAATCCTTTCAACTATAAGAGGTGCCACCCACGTATTCTCTTACGACACCGCGTTTTTAGAAATGAACACAGATCAAGAACAACACTAACACATCATAAAACGCGAGGATGCGGCAAAGAAGGCAAATAATTCAAAAGGGGAACGAGTGGGCGGCGGGAGAGGGAGAAATAAAGTGAACAGGGGAGAAACACAGGAAAGGTGAGAACACATCCGAGGATGACAAGAGCCGAGAGAGGGAGTAACAGAGGGACATTTACGGGAGAACTGAGTCGAATTCAAATACCCAATGATTACATCTCTTAACGTGTCAAGTACATTTCCATTTAAAGTGCTTGCTTAAACACCCATGAAGAGGTGTTCTGCGGCTGCTATGCACACAGTAATGACTGGGGAGTCTCCTAAGACCCTCAAGCCGTGCAATTGTCACTTTGTTCCTCAGTGCATTGGATCATCAGCCCCATCTTTGAATTTACTACTGCACTACACTGTGGTGGGCACCAGCGCACGACGGAAGGACACCGACGTGAATGGGAGGAAGTTACACGGACTACAGACATTTTCCAGCAGCATTATTACAAATGGATGGTTTCAGAATACTTTGCAAGATGCTACAATCAAATAGAAGCAGCAATAATTGACTGTGGCTACTTGGGGCCATTGGAATTTAAACAAAATTAACTTCACTCCATGTCAATAAGCATTCACTCAATCCAATACTCAAATGTCACTCTTCTAGCATCTATGGTCTCCTCCAACTCTGGCTCTGTAGCTGCGTAATGCTCCAGTTGGTTCACCAGCTAAGTTTCATTGACTTACTGACGAGAGCGCCAAGAATGCACATGAACAGTAAAGTTTGAGGTCATGAAGAGCAATGCTTGAACAGTCCTTAGCTACAAGTGATGATAACGGGATAATGATAAATCCTACATTTTAGAATAGTAGCAGAAATATAGTGGAGAAGAGAAGCCATTGAACTCTGATGCTATTGGGTACTTAGCAACATCCCTCTAAAGTTTGCTAACAATAGTTGATCATAGAACTACTGAAGTTACACGGACAGTTACCATTCCATTATCTAAACCAGTTATTATCTGACAGTCTCAGGGGGCTGGAGTCAATCCAGGCCGACTTTATAGAGGGGGGGTACATCGCCAGTCCTTCACAGGGCTGATCTACTGAGACAAACAACTATTCACACCTACCAGTCTCCCATAAATCTAACCTCCATGTCTATGGTAAATGGTAATGGATTTGTATTTATATCGCGCTTTTCTAGTCTGATGAAGACCACTCAAAGCGCTTTACAGTACAGTTTCACATTCACCCATTCACACACACATTCATACAGTGCATCTACTTGCAGCACTTTGTTATTCTATGGGGGCCTATTGAGGGTTCAGCATCTTGCCCAAGGACACTTCGGCATGCAGATGGTTAAGACTGGGGATCGCACCGCCGACCTTCAGGTTGGAGGACAACCACTCTACCCCTCAGCCACAGCCGCCCTCTATCAGGAGATAGAACCAACACAGACACGGGGTGAGCATGCAAACTCCACATAGAAAGGCCTTGGTTGAACCAGTGTTGCTATGTGTGCAAACCACTGCACCCCCGTGCTGCTGCTGTATGGCTGACAGGTGTATTCATTCGAGCAGGGACAGATTTTATTTATGTATTTTGTAGTTTGTGTATTTAACTTTATATGCATAAGCATACTGCCTTAGAGACATAAATACAGAAACATGAACGGCAGCCAAATTCCCATTCACGTGGCACAATGACAAATATGACATCTTGGAGTCAACATCCTCATTCGGAGCCACCTTCACCTAAACATCCTGCTGACTGCATCCAGCATTGATAATCCTGTCACTCCCTTGAGGTCCATGTATTAAAATGCAGTGTCGTTGTTTGCCTCTGTGAGAGGCCTTTATTATTAAAGTGCCCTCACCTGCTAACACATTACAGCCCGTAAACAACATGAATGATGTGTCGAGCGCTGCAGCCTAACACACATTTATTAAATTACACTTTTCCGCCACACATCAGCTTTCCCCTTTGATTCATTCCCTTTAATGAGTTTGCTGATGTAGACTGGCATGCTGTAATGAAAAGGTAAAGACAAGCAAGCAGGAGAGCCATAAATAAGTCTCGGAGCATGAGGAATAATAACAGGAGTTTAGTGTCCAATTAGATTAAAAGGCTCTCTGACACAAAAGCAGGATGCTGAGTGCACTGCTCAATGAGCCTGTGAGTGACATTGATTAACGCTAAACGGATCTATTACTCTCATCCGAGGTTCTGATCAACAGTTCTACCTGCCACTTCTCCAACACTGGTTCGTGGGAGGGGGGGACCTACTCTATTTCTATTCATGCAAATGTGTCTCCCTGTTAACTAGGTTACAGATTAACAGAGCTGAATGTCCGGATGTTCAAGGATGTTCGGATTATTCTGTGTTTCCACATGTTAATGCTTATTAATCTAATGTGCAAACAACGGCTTTTAATCTGTAATGTGTGATATATTTGTGTCAGGCATCGTACTCAAATCTATGTACCGATCCGATATCAGATCTATAAAGTATATAAGTGTCTCGAAGACAAAACTACAATCTCTTCCTGGAAATTACTTCTCCTTCTTTGCTGCTCCAAAACAGCAGTTGTCCTGTACAGCCACTGGTGAGAACTGATTTTAGAGCAGTGAAGAACATGTGATTTCTAATAGTGCAGAGTAAAATTTCAGCAATTTGGTGATATTTCCTTCTGAAAGGTTAAACGACAATGAGTACAGTGTGCAAGGCTTCAATTGTGAGGGGTTGCACTGGTGTTGCAAACCCTAATAGAACAATAAAAGCAATCATCACTTCCTAACAGGGTTAGTAGCACATGACTGTTTGAATAAATTACTTAAGTAATTTTTTTAAATGCACTGTATCAGATTTGTACTCGAGATCATCCAGTATAAGAATCTGTGTCAGGAAGGGACAAATTATATCAAAACATCTCTAAAGATATATAATAGCGGGACAACATGTCCTTCTATCACTTGTCATATGCCTCAGCTTGCATCTTCCATTAGAGCCGAACATTAGAGATTTGGTTTGCGGAGGAGTTTAAATCTGTTTTGCTGCAGGGGAGCGAAACTACCTTTTGGATGTGGCTGCTCATTATTCTGCTGACAGAGCTTTATGGATCGCTCCTCTGTTGAGGAGAAATAGATGGGATGATGAGAGATGTCCTCCAGTGGAGGAGTATGTCAACACGTTTGACATATAACACAGCTTACATTAACATTCACAGTTCACAGGATCTGCAGTGCACCGCCCGCCAGGACCAAAGAGGTGATGTTATGAAACCGACTCTATTGTATGAGCATAATTTGTCGTGGTTTTCTTTAACCTCGGGTCTGAGGTCCCCGTCTGATATCTGTGCACTATTTATTACAGGCCAGAATCCATGTGTGACTCATCAATAACATACATGGAAGAAAAAAAGGTGAGCTGTCTGCATCCGATTTTTCTTATTTTATTCCAGTGGAAATGTGCTCTGAATCTTGAAAGAATGGCATAATCCTCATAATGTTCTCAGGCTGCTCTTCTGATAAATACCGTGTGTGTCATGTCTCATTTTCACAATTCATGCACTGAGGAAATATTTTTCCCACACAGTTGTTACACTAAACATCAAGCAGGAAAAAAAACACATTATGCTGTCTGTCAAATCCACAGTGAGAAGGTCTTGAACTTGAGTGGCACACTGGTTTATAATGGGGGGGAGGAATTGGGTCTGAGGAAAAAAATTACAAAGAATAACAAGTCACTGTTGGTATAGTCTTACTGTCAGAGCCTGTCGCTGCCGAGAAAGTTAAACAGACGGGAAGAGGTTCACTTCCTGTCTGGCTGATGGGTGGTCCTCTCCGGACCTGTAGTGAAGTATAAGCTAAGTATAAGATTTGTAGCCTCATTTCCGTAATGGGATCCAGACTCCACTCTCAATATGTGCAAATTGTTACGCCTAATATTTATATAGGTAAAAAAAAATACTTGTCGAGCAGTTACTTGTAATGTAAGAACACCAACTTGAGCGACTTTAATGGAGGCGTTTGCAGAAGTAAAAGCCAAATGGGCTGAACGAAAAAAACACACGATCACAGGTGTGGGGGTGACTGGAGATGTTCAACGGCAGCGTGGCAGAGGTGAGACATCGACCTCGGTCTCCTTGACAAGCATCTGCCGCCTGCAGTAAAAATGGATGATGCCTTATCAGTGATTTTTCCACAGAGGAAAGAAGAGACAGATTTGAAAAATGATGCAACTGATGTTGGGGGAAGCAGATAAGTCATGGCTCTCCTTTCTTAGGCACAAAGCACCACGTCCAATCGTACATCTTATAGGCCTAGAAAGGTATATACAAGCATTCTACCCAATATGGACGAGGTATAGAGAATAGATGTGACAGAAATTAGTAATTTGTGATTTAAATTGGTGTAAAATTGCAGAGAATATTCATGGAACACACAGTTTCCATTTACATTCGGACCATGTGCACTCACTGACATTGTCCATTGTCACATTTAACATCAGGTCCTTATGTCTGTGTCCTTTGGGGGATCGGTTTCAGGAGCACTGCAGACACTATCGCACGTTTGTGTCCGTCTAACTGGAGAATGAAAGCCGCGTCCATACCTCGGGGAGGCTCGTCTTTCCTGGATGTTGGATGTTGGCCAAGCTCGTGCTTTTTCAGCTTCTCTGTTTATGATTTTCACGGACAGAATTTTCATTTCCACAAAAATCCACACCCACCGTGCCGTATCGATTTCTAGGCTGACTATTTGCATCCGAAAAAGGCACCATTAATTGATTTATGGCGACGAGGGGGACATTAAAAATAAGCCGACAGACACACAACCCGATGACTTACGATTATCCGAGTTGTGTGGAGTTCACATTCAGGTCTTTGGATGTTCAGCTCTCCTCGGCAGCGAGTCGTTTTGTGTGTCATTAGCTGCTAAGCAGGTAGCATACAGAAGATTTATCAGAGCTTCTTTTCTGGAAATGGTTGCTTGCTGCCGCGATAAAGGGGTTGATGGGTGCAGTAAAACCGTTCAGTCATGATGGGGGGGAAAGAGAGGCTGAATGGCTCCATAGTGCTGCAGAGGTCAGTGATAATTCAGTATGCAAATGTATCCATGTTGTTTGAATATGCTTTAAACAAACAATGCACAAGCTCTTGCACAATTCACCAGCGTGCAATCTTTATGTTTAATTCTGGGAAGGTTTTCAAAAAGCCAACATGAGATCTCTGTGAATTTGTCCGCCTCCTTTCAAGGTGAACATAATTCTGGACCTTCCTCGTTCGTTTAATTTCTTTCACATATGAAAAACTCAACTCCCTGCAAACTTAGGGCTCCCACATGCCAGGAAAACACTTTGCAAGGCCATGCTTCTCACCTTTTGGAGCCCGAGCATTGAATGATTCTTCTCTGTTGCAGCAGAAAAACCATTCAGCTACATTTCTTCCATATGAAATTTCAGATCAATTTGTGTTTTCTCTCTTCCTAAACGTTATAGTTTAATTTATTTATTTTGCAGTGGATAAAGTCACACCCACACATCTGTATATCTGGATCTTCCCTTCCACCTCTTCATTGCATTCAAACTCCACATCACCAAGACAACTCCACTGCAAAGTTCATGTGCTCAGCAAAGTTTCTTTCACTTTCTTTGGAGACTTTTTTTTTTTTCTTTTACTTTTTACTGAGAGACTCATTTGAGGTGGAGAGACCATGTTCTATTCATGGCACGTCATCTTGTCTTTTGAAGTAAGAGTCCTATAAATGAATAAACTCTCCTGATGTGTATGGATAATGCTGGTGATGTGTTCCATATAAGTGAGGCATCATATAAAGAAGGACTAATGTCTATCAAACCCTCAGTGGCGGCAGAGAATCATTTTAGTGCAGCTGTTAAATTACAAGTTAACTCGTTCTAATGGCAGAAAAAACTTAATTAACTAGGTGAGCCCCAGGGGCTTGCACAAAATGCCTCCCCAAGCAACGACATAGAGCAAGAATGACCCCCAGCTACCACAGACCTGCTTACTGATACAGAAAATATGATTGCTTTTCATATTTCAGTGAATTTTCAACGTTTTTACATTTTACCTCGGGACACAGTCTCTCAGAGCACATTAGAGCAGGTGCGTCGCAGGGAAAGGGGGCAGTGCATGTGGGCGTTATTAGCTAAATTAAATTTTAATAAATAACACTGAAACATAATGAAACATAAGACAATGTGAAAGACGGAATTAAATGCTTGTTGAAGTACGCGAGACAGATAATGAGATGCAGTAATGAAACAGATGAGTTTAAGGAGGTGCGTATTACGGCGTGTTCAATTTATATGTTAATCAATCCGCCTAATGGAATGACCTCGACCGGGTGCCAGAGGATAGGAAAACGATCCCACCCAAAAGCGTTTTTTGTGAATTTTGAAATCTCATGAGCTTATCCGAGAGCAGGGTGTGTGCCTGGTGCTACAATAACCCATTAGAGAGCAGGCTAATGAGGTGATTTATTCGAGTTACGCAGCAGCACCCACAACAGAACCTACGAGATACACATTGGGGAGTCGGTCTGCACAGGGTGTGCGTGAACAGGTGCCTCCAGGAGGGAGCAAGTGACCTTTTCACCTCCGTGCGTGCTGGTATGAGGCGGATGGATCGTGACAAACGTGCCATTACTATCCGCCGCGGCTCCATGTCAACTATCTGTCCTTAAACAGAGATACATGGACGTCTGTCACGCTGACCCTCCTTGTTAGAGAGACAGCAGAGGATAATAAGGAGCGGACAAATGATGTGCTTCAAACCCCCCCGCTGTGTGACCTTTGACCACGTTCACACTGTACCCAGGGCTCCCTGCCTCCCTGAGGTCGGTGGCGTGCTACAACTACTGTACAGATGAGAAGCAGAGAGTACAGAATCAGAAGATATTATGCATATTTCCGCAGCTGTTTAATGACATTTTTTTTTTTCCGTCAAAGAGCCGTATGTGGGCGTGTTCTGTGGAGTCAGAAGTCGCCGTAGTTGGACTGTCTATCAGTCACTAATGGTGTGGAGCAGTGGAAGGCCAGGACACCTGCGTCTGCAGCCTGATAATGAATATGATGAAGATGGATAATGCTCCACCCCGTCTGAAGCCGTGCTCCCAGCTAGGGAGTGATTACCGCAGTAATTGGGATCCACGGTGGCTGCCGCTGGAGATACTGATCACGAGGCCGCCTCGACTGAAATGTAGATAACATTGACATTACTCATAATGGAGCCCAGAGTTACAACTTCACAAATCCTCCCTGACAGGCTCAAAGTCAAGTCTGTGGAGTTTCACCGTGGATTTGCGCTGCGTGATTTTTTTACAATTTAGCGACCAGACAAAGAAGAGATGAGCTTTCCAGATGCAGGGTTGAGACATGTTCGGGTTCAGGATCACGAAGACTCTCATTTGATTTGCTCGTCCCTTCACAAAGTCTCGTTGTAATGCGAAGCAACAGGACATGAGCGACAGTGACATCCTGTGTTTGTCAACCACGACTGCCCCTGTCCTCATGTGTCCCCGACCACACCTGTCTGAACAACAGTCTGCTCTCAAACACAATTAACAGTTCGGTCACGTGAAAGACACGGGAACAAAAGCCCCTAACTGGAACAGGAAACAGAGCAGGAAAGCACTGGTGACATTAATCACTTTTTTTAAGGGGGGGAGGAGGGGGGGTTATTAGTGTCCGTGGTGTCACTTTGACCGTCCCTATCTCGTGCCACTGGGTTTGACATATTGATTACTCTGCTCCGTGGCCCATCTCCATACTACATGCTGTTATTTTGAAGAATTTCCAAAAGCGAGATTTATGAAGACCCCAGAGTGATCATTACCAGGAGGCCTTGTCGGGCACCACTTCTTCTTCTCTGGCGAGGTTTTCTGGGATTCCTGAGGGACGTCGGGTGTCCTCTAGGTAATGTCCTAGTGCATGGAGGGTGTCAGGACTGCAGAGCAGGGGTGCTGTTAATGACCATCTGCTCGGAGAGCAACCTTTTTAATGAAGACGGATGTTGGGAGGGTCTTACCGGGGGAGGTTTCTGGCGGGGGTCTAATGACGCACCCTCCCATGTCTGGACCTTGGAGGTTGTTGTACACGGCCAGCGGTCCTCATCACCTCAGCTGACCCCAAGACACTCAGACAGGCCGCCGGAAGTTGCATCGAGGTTCTCAACCACACTCACAAGCTGCACGAGACAAGTGTGACTGCAAATGAGGACGACACCCACCCTAAGCCGTATTTAAGTTTTGTTAAATAAGGACACACACACACTTTTGGACCAAAAAAATTAAAACTGTCATAATGAAGCATGAGGTGCATTCCCAACGTAAAAGGCAATGCAATGATTAATGTTTTCATCTCTTAAAACACTCTGATTACTCCACACCTTGTATTCATATTTCATTTTAGTCATATTAATTCCTTAAACTTTCTTTAACTGCAAACACCTACTGCAACTTTGCACACTTGTCTCTTAGAATGTACAGCTTCTATTACATTTTATGTTTGTCACATTCCATTTTGAGTTATTTTAATTACATTTTTAGTATTATTGCTACTTCCCTCGATGTGCAATGCCCTTGACATGTAGCTGTAACACAATCATTTCCCAATTTGAGATCAATAAAGTACATCTATCTATCTATCTATCTATCTATCTATCTATCTATCTATCTATCTATCTATCTATCTATCTATCTATCTATCTATCTATCTATCTATCTATCTATCTATCTATCTATCTATCTATCTATCTATCTATCTATCTATCTATCTATCTATCTATCTATCTATCTATCTATCTGTCTATCTTCAAGCACAAATCACAGATGTGTCATCCTGAAAACTTGAGTCTTCAATGCAAAGCAGATACAGGATCAAATCCTTCACATTTTGAGCTCATCAGAGGAGTGGGTTCTCGCGTGGTCACGTGAGGAGTTTCGTGGTCGTGTGTATGAATGTTTTACATGCTCCCCTCCGCAAACGTTATATTAAGCTGGGTCATTATTATTCCCTTATGCTTCGTCATTGAGCCACATCATGCTCCGCTTGAGTAACTCCGATTTAATTGGATTTCAGTTTCTTAAATTAAATTTTCCCTTTCAGTCCTGATCCACATCCTTTGTTGCCCGAGCTCCTTTTCACTCTTTGTGTTCGTACACTGAAGTCTTGGAAAATGCTTTTTTTTCTTTTCTTC
Organism: Limanda limanda; assembly: GCF_963576545.1. NCBI lineage: Eukaryota > Metazoa > Chordata > Actinopteri > Pleuronectiformes > Pleuronectidae > Limanda > Limanda limanda. Next base: position 34,224,623 of record NC_083636.1, on the reverse strand, counting down.
TTTTTTCTGTTGATTTGCCAGACTCAGAGTTAAGTCCTGTGATTCTGCTCCAGCGCTCAGGCCTCGTCGTCCTCCTCCTCGATGTGATTCCAGAGCTGCGGTGTTCATAATATCCAAAAAGGAAAGAGGGAGCTCACAGCACGATCGCCCTCAGGCTTCACCCCGAGTCCGCGCTCAAATTAAAAACAAGCCTGTGGCCTATAACAGGGCTTTAAACGCGGGGGCTGTTGTGTCAGCAAACTTTTATTAGAGTCATCCTGTTCGAAAACACAGCAGGGAAGAGGAGGAAAACAGAGCCTGCTGGAGAGAAGCCTTGGACGCCTGTGTTCGCTGCTGTCCCTTTCCTTTTTTCTCTTTTTTTCATAAGACACCACTTCTCTGTAAAGGTTATTAGAGAAGTCGACTCAGATTGATGGATGGAGGGCAGAACACCCTCAGAATCCAATTTCTCTCACACTCATCTTCATCTGGGTTCTGGTTCTGACAGGAGAGGGCCAGAGGAGGTGATGGATGGATGGATGGATCTTCTCTCTAAACTCTACTCTAAACTGTGCTGCGTTTTCTACAGGAGCGACATATTTATTTCCTTTTTTTTCCAGCTGAGACACCTTGGCAAAAACAATGATTTACCACGAACAACATGAGTAATTTGAATGTTTATGAGAAACTTGAATGCAGTGTCGGATACTGGGCATGTGTGACACAGTATTTATCTATCAATATGCTGAAAGTATGTATGTGAGGTGCCGCGGGCTAATAGCAGCCGTTATAATGAGGGATGGTACCGATAAATTGATATCTCCGCCACTCGCCACAGTCGTCTCTATGCGGCTGCAGTTAAAAGGACTGAGTCAGCCTCCACTAACCTTGTGTTTGACTTGAACTGTCATTAGCAAATCAAAAGCAGATTAATTAATCACAGGTCCTAAGGGGTGTGCATTACTTTAAGTGACTATTGTAATATAACACGCAGAGAAAGCACCCATGATTCCTCATCCTGACACCAGGACGAATGCGCTTCTACTTCCAGGAGTGCTGATGCTGTCATCAACAGGGGGAAAATGGATTCTGTAAGTGCCGGAGAGTCTATTAGAGCATTAATTCCACGGCGAACGGAGCTCTTTTGCGAACGGTTCGACACTTAGATCTCGTCTGGTCGCCTTTTCCACTCTGCTGCGTCGATTACACTCAAAAGCATTGCCCTTAACACACGCTGTGCTCTGAGGAGGAGGAGGAGAAGTTGAGGTGACATGTTTTAGTGTAAACGTTATCTGGTGTAAGCGTGTACCCGGTAACACTGCTGAGCGACCAGCGTTTGTGGCGTGAGCGGAATAAGAGCAAGTGGCTGAATCTGTGCTGCTGTTCAGCCTCGAGCTCAGACGCTCAGACGCCTCACCGTCCTGCTACACTCTGACATTATGAGGCACACTGTGACTCACTCAGTCAAGGGAAGGAGACGCCGAATGGCCACAGAGGGGCCGGGGGATCGCCGCTCAAAGCCAGCCAGTTCCAGAGGAGACGTTGAGCACTATTTTTCCTCTTTCTTACACATTTACTGACTCCTTCTCCTTCTTCTTTCTCTGTATTTAAAAATGTATGCCCCCTACTCTGTATTATCCAGAGTGCAGCCACCCCATCGGTGTACTAATACTATCCCCTGCTGGCAGAAGAGGGAATATTTCAAACACCCACAAAAAAAATTACAGATGAGTGTAGAAAAGTCATCTGTTCTGGAGTACATCACTATTTTTAAAAAGACAACAATGAAGTATATATTAAAAAATGTCAAATTAGGAATATGAAAGTGAAAAGTAATATCATGACGAGTGCAGGGGACTGAAAACACTCTGGACCCACAAACGTCCCCAGCCTGGGAGCATGGTGATTAATGGTTGCCTCTCTAAAGCCACCAGAGGTCACTACCACTTAATATTTAAAGTTTTGCTGTTACAAAAGTTCAAAGCAAATCAATAACATGCCAAGTGTCTTTTTTGAAATAGCCAAACAAAATTTAAAAAACAGTGAAAGCCAGAGCATTGGAATCGATGCATATTTTTAGAGGAAACAATGAGAAGTATAGCTGCACGAAGCATCATCTCTGTACATGTATTTTCATTTTATACCAGCTGTCTGTCAAACTCTAAGTTTATTATTATAGCTTGCAGAGCAGAGCCCTTCCTCCTCCTCCTCCTTAATGTATGAGCCCAACCAACAGCTACCTTCACTGCTCCTGTCAACACGCTGGTTTCCATGCCAACCTGGAGCAGGATCGGCAGAGCAAACACTCCTGCAGGCAGAAGAGAAAGGGGTCTGAGCTGGTGGACAATTAGTGGAGGAGGTTATAGCGATGGGAACAGAGCAGGTACGCAGACTCATGCAATGCAAAGCAAGGTTCAAATTATGAATAGAGAGGAATGGATTGTGCAAAGAATAGAGAGATCATGCAGTGTAAAGACTTTATACCAAAAACACAAAAGAGGAGTTATAGAATGTCAACAGTCCTGTAAGCTGAGGACAAATGGCATGTGAGCTGTCAAAAAAAGTTTTTGATTTCTTTATCTCTTCAGAGTAGAATTTTAATGACTTCTACAATTTCAGTTTTACTGAGAGGAAAATCAGACAACGAATGAAATGAATCAAAGAAGACATGAACATGTTACTTCGGCTAAAGCTGAGCCCCTGTGTTGCAGAAGGGTCACACTCATTCCCTATGGGTCTCTGCTGCTCCACTGTGTAGATATGGAACATGTTGAATATACTGGTGTATTTATTTCTTGTTTCATACCCAAAACTCTTCCACATGTCGGTACAGAGCTTTTTTTAAACAAATAGTCTGAAGCCAAATCAAATTATGTGACTTAAATTGTTGCTCTATAACTTTTGACAAAAGTGGGATGTGCTCTTTTAAATAAAATGGGTTTAAAAAGCTTTACATTTTTTATTTAGAATCATGATATTACTTCATACAACTTTGTAACAACTAAATAATGCAGATTGATTCTTATGCCAATAGTTCAAATTCACATGGTGACGTGATGGCGCGCGCGCTCAACCTGAAGACTGCCTCCAATACGCACGCGCAAAATAGGAGCAACCAACAAACCTGCGACTAAAAATAAAAAGTCTTCAATTATTTACTGTTTAGTGCGAAAGTCCACACGAAGCCGGTGTGAAGGGCAAAAGGGCGCCGGGAGTAGAGAAAAGTAGTTCCTGGTAACAGGGAGGTGGAGGTGGATGTGGTGCTGCTGGTGGTGGTGAGGAGGAGAGAGACATTCCTCCTCTGAGGCTCAGAGAGAACAACCATCACCAGGTCTGCTCGGAACCAGACCACAGCTCTTCTCCTGCAGCCGAAGACCCAGTCCCAGACCCAGTCGCTGCTCCGCGCACTCAAGCGCACACACGCGTCCCGACCTGACGCGCCACTCGGGAGAAAGTGTTGACGACAACTACAGCAGGTAAGAAGTTCACGCGTCGTCCTGGGATGAAAAAGTTGACTGTAAAGGTCATTTTTGTATTGTTTCACATAGTGGACTGTTCTCTAGTAGAACGTTTTTAAATATTAAATACAAAGCACAACTCTTATTCCTGCTTATTTATTTGTATTATATATAATACAAATTCCAACTTTGTTGAAATAGTAATTAATGAATCTACAGACGACAGTTAAACTAATTTTACAGCCCAAACTTGATTTGTTAAAAAAAAGTTGTTTACCCTCATCATGTTGTTTATTAAAGAAGAAGTTAACAAGTTAAGACATAATAAAATCTGTTTTCTTGTGGAGGTACTCCTTGAATGTTATAATTTATTATACAATTATATGTATCATTATTTTCTAATATACTGTTTTCATCATAAAACATTTTCAATTTTTTTATAGAATAATATTTTTCACTATTATCTAATAGATTGTTATTATTGTTTAATTTTGTATTTTATTATATTATTATAGTTTTTTTTACAATTTTACTACAGACTGTTTCGTCATAATTCTATGTATTTTTTTGTTTTGTTACATTATTACATTTTTTACTATTTAATGATCAACTAATAGTTATCGATATGTTTTAAACCTGAAAGGACTTTGTTAAGTGCAATGCAAAGTTATGGTGTTTGTGGTTGAGTGGTTCCTGAAGTTTCAAAGTATGAAGAAAGTACATAGTGTGTTTAATAGTAATTTTAAAAAAATGAAATCCCATGTTTTAGTTCAGTGATTCTTTATTTGTTAATTTATCAACAGGTAGAATTGTGTACTATCAGCGCCTGTCTAAAGCAAATTTAATGAATCGCAACAGTTCAGTTGTGATTTGCTCATGAGCGTAGAACTTCTGAACAACAGGTTTCAGATCCTCTTAATTAATGTCTCATATACTTTTATGATTTCTTGTCTTTGAATCATCAACAGGTATGAGCTGCATACCACCAGGTCCTGAGTAAAGCAACTTTTTTGATATGCAACTACAGTTCAACTGACAAAACGTTTCAGCCATGAGCGGAAAAGGCTGCCAGCTCCTGGTGTCTCCATGCAACGTGTCCCCGTCACTGAGCATGATCGCGGGACACCAGTCCATCAGGATCCCCATGTCCCCCTCGCCACGGCCCAATCTGAGTCCCTCCTCGGGAGCAGAGACAGCCAAATCAGGAGACGTCCACTCCCTGGCCTCTGGGAACCAGAGCAGGAGCCTCGTGGTTCTTCCAACCCTGAGCCTCCGCAGGCAGGTGCTGACTTACGGGAAACATCTCAACGTGCCCACTGCTTCCCCACAACTGCAAGTACCTGCTCATCCTCCTCCCACCACAACAGTGACCAATACCACTCGGACGAAACCGGGCTCCTCAAACAGCAGCTTCAAAGGTAAAAAACTAAAGTTACTCTCCCGATGAGTATTTGGACACCGCAGCGTTCAGCTTGTAACTCAACACACCCATGGTCTGCATGTAATCAGCAAAATCAGGGCACTCATCTAATAAAATGATAAAGTCTGGCAGAGCGATGTGGTGAGCAGACTCAGCTCGTTCCCAAGCTGCTCCTCACAACCCTCGCCCGGCTCCCTGCTCGACTTCTCGGCCTCTTATTTATTGATAATTAACCAAGCATAAAGGCTGTCCTTAAATTTCTACCGAGGAAAAGTGGAAGGAGGTGAAAAGCTCATTTGTGATTAACAGAGCAGAAAGTGTCTCAGGCCGAGCAGGAGGTGACCGGGGGGAGGGGAACTCCACAATCTACTGTATAAACTTTTATTAAAGCAGAATAAATTTGATGCTTTTAATTTTAATTAGGATTGAATATCTTTTCCTGAGACTTGTTTAATAATATGCTAACAAGCTGAACTGATTCGTGGAGATTTGTTGAATGTGGATAAAAGTTGTGTCTCTGTTGTAACCTTATTGTGTTTCTCATGTGGATGATCTGTTTTTTTGAAATTCTGGGGTTCAGGTCCAGCAGGTTGTCCTGTGTCTGATCACACCATGGAGGTATTCGGTCAAGCAGCTGCTGCTAACCTGACAGTGACTTCTGTCAAAGGCCAGACATTTCCTCCGTCTTGTTTACACGGTGTAACAGTTCCCCACACGGACGCCAGGTGGGCAATATCAAATTCATTATATGATGATGAGCTCACTAAACCTTTACAGTGTTACTAAAGTGGATAACAACAATGTGTTCCAGGTCCTTACTGTCCAGAGAATCCCTGGCATCCACTACCCTCAGTCTGTTTGAAACACAGTCAGTGTTTAGTGGAAGACACGACTGGCCATATGGCTACCGTGTGCTCCCCCCGCTGGGACCACCTCAGTGCTCCACCCAGGCCAGCGAGGGAGGCGAGCAGCTCAGCGTCTCACCGGGCACGGCCATGTCCGGCACAACCACGTCAGGAGGCACCAGCACCTCCGCCTCCCTGCCTTCGTACCTGTTTGCAGCGGACGCCGGAAGCCCCAGGGCGTCTCGGGCCAAGAAGAGAGCTCTCTCCATGTCTCCTCTGTCAGATGTCATGGGCACTGACTTCAACTCAATCATACGCACGTCGCCCACCTCCCTCGTGGCTTATATCAATGGTTCCCGCTGCTCTCCAGCCTCCCACTCCACACTCTCACCTGTCCAGTCTGAGGGTTATGGTCACTTCCTGGGTGTGAAAGGGCGCTGTATCCCCCACTCCCATCACTACGGCATGCCGGGCTTCTCCAGGGCTACGGCCCCACAGACAGTGTGCGGCCGAATGCAGGTGCTCGAAGAGGCCGGGGGTCTGGAGAGCCAGATGGCGAATATGGTGGTGGAGCAGCAGTGCCTCCCGGAGGACGGTGGGGCGCTGGAGAGAACTTTAGAGAGCTGCAGCCAAACCTCCAACAACCTGCTGACACCTTCCCAGTTACAGCGAGCTCTGCTGACCACAGGTCCACAGGGGCCTCCGCCACCTTACCACTCCCACCAGCATGTTCACCTCTCCAGCCGCCGCTGCAGAGTGAAGCCCTCATCTCAGGACCCCATGCTTCCTCCAAGGCACGGGATGGGCTTTTTACCCCAGGTACCAATGCTGGAGGAAGAAGAAGGAGAGCTGGAGGACTATGAGGCCCTGTGCTGCAAGTGGTTGGACTGCAGTGCAGTGTATGACCGAAAGGAGGAGCTGGTGAGGCACATAGAGAAGCTGCATGTGGATCAGCGGAAGGCCGAGGATTTCACTTGCTATTGGCTGGGCTGCCCACGCAGCTTCAAGCCCTTCAACGCCCGATACAAGCTTCTCATCCACATGAGGGTCCATTCCGGAGAGAAACCCAACAAGTGCACGGTACAGCATGCACTCACAACCGTCTCTTTTCATGCAACTTAATTTTTTTATAGCGCCTGACCTCTACATATCAGAAAAAATATTCCATATTCTATCTCACCTTCTATACACACAGCGTTTTCTCAATGAGATGAATGGCATTACCCATAGGAGGGCTGAGTGTATGCAGTCAAAGCAGGAACATGAAGGAGCTCACTGAGTTCAATTTTAAGTGTATGATTCAGAGACACAATATCCAAAGCTAGGGGGGAAGAAAACCTTCATGTGCTTTCTATGACCAAGGTTTAGATCAGAAATATGGCCCCTCTTTCCTCTTAAGTTTGGCCGTGGAGTAATTAGCGGAGCGCTGTGATAAGTGACGTGGGAGTTGAGTCAATTATGTAGCTGTTACATCTGCACAAAGGAGGCCTGGCACTTTAGCTCTGGCCCCGTGGCTCTCTAGTAGCCACTGAGCCTGTCAGCCGCAGCAGGGGACTCGCCCGGCCAGCGTCTGAAGAACTTGGCTGTTGTTCTGGGAAGGTGATGTCCCACAGTCTGGCTCTCCACAGGTCTGTGTCTGCGGCCAAAGAGTTGGCATTTAGCCACGGGCCTTGTCGTTGACGAACTGTTGGCTTTGTCTCTCCAAGATGGAACGGTCTAACTCTTTCATATGTGTTGAAACTTAATTAAATCTCTTTAGTTTGTATCTTGTTTTTGTCTGTGATGGGAACGGTTTTTAGTTTTGCAAAATCCTGCGGACAATACTTGCAATGAAATCCTTCATAACCTCTTTGGATGAGGTAACAGCAGTTATAACCTACTTGTGACATTACATTCAATATCAGGTGATCACTGTAGAGATGAGGAATCTTCCTGGACCAAGCCATTAATATCTGTACCTGATTTCACAGTCATTTTAGCTGCTGCAATATTTCAATAAATACCAAAATAGATAACTCAATATATCTGATGGGCAGTGTGGCTGGATGATATATAATCGGTTCCAATACATGTTTGATTTTCTCTTATGCAGTATAAGTGAAAATCATCAAATCATCAAATGTATTGTCTGGGTAATCTATAAATAAATTTCATGGCGATCCACTCTATCGTTATTTCACTTAAGTCCAAAATACCTACCTCATGGTAGTGCCCGTTATCAGGATTTATTGTCTGGAAACAAGAATGTCTGTTCTAAATGTCATGGAAATCCATTTAATAGTTGTTGACATTGCATGTGTGTGTTGTTGTTTTTTTTTACAATTTACAACTTTTGGACCATTAAGTGGTCTTTTTCTAACCCCCACTGGGAGAATACTTGAGAATTAGGTGAGTAATTGACCAACCACTTGCCAAACGCGCTTTGAACGTGTCAATGATTAACACCGTGCATACCTGCAGTCAACCTTTTGCACCACGGTACTCACTTATTAGCTGAAGCCCACTCTGTTGCCATGGGGCCACATTTTGTTGGCTGCAGGTCTGTGTTGCGTGTCATCATTCAATAAAGGACGAAAGTATCCGTGGAAACAACCCATGGCCAATAATGGAAGTCAAATAAAGTGGGTACTTGTGTGGAGCAATTATAGAACAGCCTGATTTTAACTGAAGAGAGAAAATAAATAGAGACAACACAGAAGACTTATCGCTCCCGTACTTTAATGAGAAACTTTTGATTTTCTTTAGGTCACGTCTGAGGTTAATTTCATAGACACGAGAACGATTGTGTATTTTTAGAGATTCTGAGTTTACACAGAGAAAACTGAACCCACCACTCAGAGTACACAACTGCACAAAGATATAGAACCATAGGGAAACGACTGGCAGGTGAGCAAACTGACGCCAGAGAGAAGAAACAAGTGCGAGACGGCAACAGAACAATGAGACGGCTCTTGTTACACAGGGAACGTAAAGGGCAGGTCCAGACTTGTACTTGTCATTTCACAATCTGTTTTAGTGATGATTGAACAGCGTGTTTACGCGTCGTGATTTAAAAACACAAGGTTTTAAAAGCCTCTTTTGAACTCAGACCTCAAACAAAGCAGATTCCCACTATCATTGTGTGTCGGCTTATCATTTAGGATTTTTTAAATAGTTTACACCCAATCCTTCTGTGCTATTACTGCCGTGCTAATCGCGATTTACTTCACCCTTAATTAATAATGCTGTGTTCAACAAGAGCATTTGCATAAAATGAGAATTAAAACCCTTTGTTCTTTGTTAATCCTCTGAATTTCCATATTTGAGCTGCTTGTAATTCGAACCCTAGTCATGTCAAGCCTGAGATTTCAGGTTTGACAACAATTTAGACATTCGCTTGGTTTCGGCTCCGGGAACTTTTGCTCCAATACCTGGAATTCACTTTTACTATTATTCAGCTTCGGGAAACAAATCACTATGTTCCAAATTGAATCTAAATTATATTATGTGTATATTGTGTTTCATTAAGTTAATGATCATGAACGAATCACGATTGTCCATAATTATATTACAGAGTATTGCAATCACTGCTAAAGGCTTGTTCACGGTATCATTAAATTACATTATGCTTTTATTTATTTAAAAGTTTGTATTTTATTTTCTGGTAACGGTACTGCATTTTTTTGGGTGTAATTTGAGGATGTCACAAAACTATACTTTCTCATTAATAACAGGGATGTAAAAGCTAAAAAAAAAGTAGAGATAAGTATGGAGAAAAATTATATCAAGATAAAAAGTATTCACATTATTATTTCTTTAAAGTCTAAAGGCTGATTCATGCTCCTGAGTGAAGGTTGTTGTTTTAAACTGTTCATTATGAGCAAAGAATGAAAAACACTTGATAAACAGCAAAACATTGAAAAAATCTGAGGTTGATCAAAAGACTTTTAAGTTGCTGTTACTGTTATTGTTTTATCACATAGTCCTACTGAAAACACACAGTTTGAGGAAACAGCTGAAACAAAAATTAGCAAACAAATGAGAGATATCAGCGGTGCAACAGAGAAGAGTCTGGTCCAGAGTGAGCTGACCTCAGAGTGAGACTGGGCACATGGACGGACGCTGCTGGCACAGACCGTCGCTGTCATCTCACAGCAGCCAGGGCGCGAGTCGACCTGCCAGGGCCTGTCAGACTCTGGCTGTAACACTGATCTACACTGAGGAGCCGTGCTGCTTCTGTTTCAGCCCCCCCACGTCCCCTGCGACCAACTAAAGAGCCCTCCGTGCTTTATGAGCGCTTCATGAGAGAGAGAGAGAGTTACACAGCTACGTACCCCTGGCTGGTCCCGGAGTCCTGGCAGTATTTTAGATTCATGTTGGTTCTCGCTTGTGCTTCCACTTTGGTTGCGAGAGGCCATTTATCTCGGCCTCTGCTGGAGGGTTTTTTTCTTGCCAAACTTCAGCCAAGAGGGTTTTCTGTTATTTCTTCAGTTTATATTAAGGATCGGTACTTTTCGAATGCATCAACCTCAACAGAATTGGAAAAGAGCGCTCAATGGAAGATTTGGGGGGGGGGGGGAGGCTGAGAGGTTAAAAGAAGCATTTCTCATTTTGTGTTACTCATCCGCCCAGTTTCAAATTTAGTCCGTTTGCTTTGACAAAATGTCGGGAACTCTTCATATTCACTGCCGATCAACCCGAGACCTTCTGCAATTTTGGCATTTCCAGAATACAACCACAGTCCATTCATCATTCAAAAGATGATTGCCATGTTATTGACTCATAACAATCGCTTTTCTGCTAACCGGGTTCAACTCAAAGTGATTGAAATCTTTACAGGCAAGTTCAAATTCAGAAACATCGTTTTTTTTTCTTCGAGAATAGATCAATTAGCCCTGTTGTGAGGAAGGAATGATAGGAACTTCTTTGTGGAATGTAAATGAATGTTATAAGTGAATTATTAATGGGAAAGAGAGAGACAAGTTTTAATTTGGCTCTGGCAGTGATGACCTGCAGGTATGAGAATGTGAGGAATCCAGTCTTGAAGGAACAAAAACAGAATTGGACATGCTCCGTGTGTTTGTTTTTTCCTCCACAACATTTAGTGAGGAAATTCCAAACCCCCCTGAGAGCGGGAAGAGGGAGAGTAAGGTCCTGGCCTTAAAAAAGCTTGGATGACTCACATGTTTCTGCAGTGAAGTCACCGTAGTCGCATTGGATAAAAAAAGAAAACTGGGATATTTGTGTTTTCTTGGTTCTCACGACACAGTGCGAGTGCCAGGTCTTCAGTATGATGCAGTTAATCATTCATATTAGTTGTGTATGTATTAAAAATAGCTCACTTAAAGTGACAGTTACTTTTGTAACTGATACCAGCTGCTGTCAAGGTGATCGAGGATAAAGGATTGAAAACAGAAAAGGACAATACGTTGATGTGTGTATGAACACTGACCCCTGCTGGTGACACCAATGACCATCAGAGATGTGTTTTTGAAAGGCTGAGAAGACGTTAAGTATAGTGAATTTTAAATGTGTACTGGAGATGAGAAAACGGGCCAAATGACAGCGTTGCCTTCTGGAAAGTCTACAGTTTTGAGTATGAAAGTGCAAAGCCTCATGATTCTCTCAGTGTATGCAAGTTTTGCTTTGACATTGTTTATTATTTTGTAGCAGGGGGACACAAAAAAAGAGGGAAATAGGAAAAGACAGATTTCCAACATTCATGTGCCTCTGTTCATTAGGTTCTCTATCACTTGAAATGAGAGTGAAGTTACCTAGAAGAGACCTGGACTGTAATCAAAAGGGTTCAAGATCCATGGAAAGTACAAATTCTCAAAATAATTCTCATCCAGTTGGGGATTAACTAATTGTAAAATGAAGGTCGCTTTGTAATACAAATATAAAGACAAGTAATACAATAGATTCTGCTCATGACTTGAATAAAGCGTGTAAAACAAAATATGCATCTGTCCCTGCCAAATGTTTACCCCCCTCACGTCTTTGCTGCCTGTCAAACTTAAAACTGAAATCATTTAACACATGCTGTGGTGTCAGTTGAGATTAAATCACCCAATATTTTTCCATTGTAATGTGTATCTGTAGGCTGCATCGTCTTTCACTCCCTCCCACACACTGAGGTCAGCAGCCTTTTTGTCTGCAGCGATTCCAACTAATAAGTTCCCAGCTCTGCGAGTACGCGTGCGACGCTTGTTGGACTCGTATCGACTTTGACTGGGTTTGCATGTGGTTACAGTTCGACGGCTGCAGGAAGGGTTTCTCTCGGCTGGAGAACCTGAAGATCCACCTGCGCAGCCACACGGGGGAGAAACCCTACACGTGTCAGCACCCGGGCTGCCACAAGGCCTTCAGCAACTCCAGTGACCGAGCCAAACACCAGCGCACACACCTGGACACAGTGAGTGGCAGCCCGGGTGGGCAGACACACGTGCAAATACAGATGGTGTTGTACAGCTATGTGTGTGTGTGTCTTTGTCTCTATGTGGTCTCTAAGTGTTCATGATATCTGTGGTTGTACGCAGAAGCCGTACGCGTGCCAGGTGCCTGGCTGTGCCAAGCGTTACACGGATCCCAGCTCCTTGAGGAAACACGTGAAATCCCACTCCTCTAAAGAGCGACATTTACGGAAGAAGGTACACGATCTCTGCAACACAACTCACAATCTTTACAGTTGGAGTTCTCTTTGAGAATAAACATTTTCATTCTTCAGAGAGTATTTTCAACAACTTAAAAACCCAAGCGATTATGGAAACAGTGAGCTGTATGTAACAGACAAAGGGAACAAATAGTAAAAGACATGTAGCCAATGCATTGAGTCCTGTTTTAAAAAGAAAGTACAAAGACAAGAGGGTTCATGTAGATGCACAAGCATGAAGTACAAAGGGGTTTGGTACAGATGAATCCAGATTGGAGGTTGTGCTGATTAATCCATTTACTGTGAGTCTGTCAAATACCTGTTCTGAGACAATCGCAGTATTACGTGTTTCTAAATAAGGCTTTTTTAAAGAAAATATACAATTGTGTGTGATTGCATGATGTGAACACCTACAACTCATGAAAGATAATCCTTATCCCAAATCCTGAGGCCAGAGGCAGATGTTTAGTGAGGGTTTTATTTAAAAATTGTACAATGATGGAAAAGAATGATTCCAAATGCTCATGAAAGCGTTAATATGACCACTGAAGACTTTTTCCATTTTACTTCTAACAATGCCGTAACATGGCATCTTATGAATGAAGTTTTTTTAAAGGACTGATGCGTCACTGTCATCTGACGTCTGAAATAACAGAACACAGAGCGATGTGAGCAGTAGACTTGATGTGTGTAGACTTGAATGGGCTCACTTTGTGGCAGCCTGATGTCATTTGCACATGACTTGATAAAGGTGAACACGGTGGACCACTGTGCTCAAGGTGCTCTGACGCAGGACTTCTCAAATCCGTTGGGTGCAGACTCTTCGACGCACTGTGGCCTCCTTGTATCGATCAAAGCAGGGGGGCGGTTAAAATGAATTTCAAGGTCTGCAAATTGTCAGAACCGGTCGCAGCCTCCCCATGAAGACACAGCCGATTAGGTTCATTAGTTTTAACTTGAGACCTTGAACCGGATCACAGCAGCGATGTTCTCAAGTGCACGGCATCGCTTCAACATTACGATCATGTACAAAGCTGCATCAACACAGTTTCATTTCATTGTGCTTTCATTTGTCAGCCGGTGATACTGAGTACATCCTCTCCTCATTCCACTCTGCTGAGCTCGGCAACTTAATTGCTCGCAGAAAAATGTAATTAACTTTCATTAACTAACATCTCGGCGCGCATGCAGTCAGATGTAAATAGCCACCTAGCTGTCTCGTCAGTTTACACCGTGCGTACACCCAAGCTGAGGTCAACACACAGAAGAGCTTGGTCACACAGAAATACACACAATTAAGATTATTGTCACTCGCTTTACTTGCCAAGCAACGTGACCGCATGTCGCAGATTTTCAGATCAGTCTCGTCGCCGCTGTAACAAATTTGCAACACGTGTGCGAGAGATTCATGCTCTTTAGCTCTTACAGAGGGTTATGTCACCATAGATACAGACAAAGAGGTGGGAGTTTTCTAAAAAAGCGACATTTTACAAAGTCTCCCACACACGCAGCTTCTTTCATTAAAAACTCAAGTAACAAATGTTGATTGTAATTGTGATTTCACTCCTGACTCTGTAGGTGGAGTGTATGTTAGATGAACACAAACTCTCAGCGTTATTCTATATATTGGTGTGTTTGCATGTTTGTCTCTTCACTCTCTGTATTTGAGTGAAGTAGAGTCAAAGGAAATGTGGGTAGAAAGAGAGATAAAAGCTGTTTGGTTTTCCTGCAAGATTCCCATCTTCAAAAGCCTAATCTGGCTACCATAGATTCATTTAAATTTGATTTTGTCATGATTTAATATTTTTTTGCTTAATCTAATAAGAATTAATGTCTTTCTCATTGAATTTTATGTCCAAGGATCAGATCTAATGAAGATTTATTAACATCTTACAATTCGTGTCTGAGGTGATTTGCTAGAGGAAGTGTGGTAATGAAGTCAGATGTGTAAAACCTTACTTTGTGATATCTTACAAATTAAAAAAATCATCTGCATAATATAAAAAACACAGGTCATTGAAAATGCTATAATTTAAAGTAATATTTTACATTAGAATAATTAAAAGGAAAATATGCCCGAATCTAATAAATGTTCATGCACGACAGCGCTGTTTATGTTCAATGTCGTTTCTGTAGATGAGATCTGCAGCTGGTGTGAACCAGGACCCGTTGACTGACTGTTTAACCATCCACGCTCTGCAGCCAAGCCTCTCTCCTCTGGCAAGGACAGACAACTTAAACCCGTCCCCTGGTGCCTCCTATGAGTCATACTCCGGTATGTCTCTGGTCGGACTCTTTGCATTAATAAGTTGTATTTATGTATAAAAATAACTAGATGAATAAATCATATAGTATGATAACGTATCCCCCTTGCAACCATGTGCACATAATAGGCTTATCTATTAGATTTGTGAAGTGTCTGTCATCCCTGTTCCTCAGCTGCTCCACAGGGACACGACTCCACCAGCAATCCTCACCTGACTCTGTTTGGCTCCTTACAAGATAATTACAGGTACTGAGGATTATTTTTGATCGGGTTAAGTCTGTCGTGGTTTGTATTCTTTAGCATATAATCCATGTATAACGTAGAATGGCAGTCGGTAGAGTGCAAACCTCCATCAAGGCCAAACAGTCGCACACATGATTGTGTAGTTCTTATAGTAGAAATCCTATTTAAAAAATGTAATGGTGTGATGGTAGAAAGGATTTATCCGTCATGAAATATACTGCTAACAAGTGGAAAATAGAGATCTGTGCCTTAGTGTATGATAAATTAATGAAAATGTTGAAATGGTAAAGAAAATCCGCAGCTGCTTCAAAATATATTGGGTTCATCCCGGGCCACATCCACCCACCAAGTTTGGTGTAAATCAGTTCAGAAGTTTTTGTGTGATCGTGCCAACAAATAAACCGACACACAAACAAACAGAAACAGGAGCAAACAACCTGTGGAGGAAAGCATACACTCCAATATAAATCATTCAACCTATGTTATTATTATTCAAAATTATGCACAAAGTAAATTATGTGATGGAATTCCAGATAGTTTATTTGCCGACGTAAAAATAGATACCGTGTTGGGATTCATATGCATATTCATTAGTAAACAAATCCTTTTCTATTTGAAATACTGGGAACAGCAACATTAGAGTCAACAGTTGGATCAGTTAGCTATACTCTGCAAGCCAACTTGTTTTTTTTGTTTCCATTTTGTTTTCCCATTGGCACCGTTAGAACTTCAAACCATGACTGATTAAAATGCCTAACAAATCTCCTTTTCTCTCTTTTCTTTCCTAACGAACTGAAACAATCAATTTAAACATCGGTTGTCATGGTTTCAAGGTTATAAGCTCATAATTAGAATCATCAAGAAGAAAAAAAAAAGCTCTTTTATGCACCCTGGGTGGAAAACGAAAAAGTCTAAAGGGTTGGGATTTTGTGTTTTGTTGTGGTTCTTGTGTGTGTGTGTGTGTGTGTGTGTGTGTGTGTGTGTGTGTGTGTGTGTGTGTGTGTGTGTGTGTGTGTGTGTGTGTGTGTGTGTGTGTGTGTGTGTGTGTGTGTGTGTGTGTGTGTGTGTGTGTGTGTGTGTGTGTGTGTGTGGGCGGGCGGGTGGGTGCTGCAGTTGGGAGTGAGTAGCATTCGAGTTTGGGGATGGCCAGCAACACATTTCCCTGGTCGACCCATAGGAAGGCGTCCCTTCATCTATACACTTCAAAGCATGTGATAGAGGATTTCTGCCGTTCTGAGCAGCCAGATGCTCACGGTTCCCTCACTGGCTGCGATTGTTCTCATATCAGCAGCAGGCCAGAGCTTTCACCGCAGGATTCTGGGCAGACAATTGGGCTGTGAAAGCAGACCCCTCCTTGCCTCATTGGTCTCGACCGCCGGTATTAATGGATGCTATAGCCACCGACAGGAGCGGCTGAGGAATTCTATAAGTGAATCATAAAAAAGAAACAAAAAAACACCATTTAAGGAGCAGTGGGAGAAGAAGGACAGTGTAATTACTTTTTTTTTAGATGTTAAATCGATCGTAAAATCCTTGTTGCCATTTTCGTTTTTCTGGGATTCCTTTGGGTTCAGTCGTTCGGTACTTTGGCACCAAACTTTGCCTCCTTTAATATTCCTGTTGTTGCCAAGTAGACGTACAAATGTGTTACTTGGGCAAACCTAGCAGCAGGGGTGTCATCACTATTTAAATCCACTACTTCAACAATGAGTTACATGAAGAAGTCTCTATCTTTTCTTTTAGAGAATAACATGTTCAATTAGCTCGTCTATTCAGAGTGATTACACTAAAGACAGGAGGAGCAGCGTCTTTGATCCATTATCTATATGAGAATGTGATGAGATAAAAGACAGTAGGAAGAGACTTGCAGTAGAGTCTAAGAAAACGCTAAGAATGAGCTTGTGTTGCACAGCCCACATTGTGCATATAGACAACAATGCATCATAAAGTGCAGCTAGAGTGCCTCCCTTGCCGCTTCTGTCAATTTCCAAGCCACACAATCAATCTTGTGGTCGTGATTGATGATTTATTTGTAGCCTAACTGGCCATTGTGCTTTTGTGTGGAACTGTGACACATACGGAGCTGGGTTCATAAAGGTGTGTGTTTGACGAACATTGAGAACAATCGGGATCTTGGAGGTTTTTGATCTCAGTCACTGGTTTGAAAAAAGTATAAATGGATGTGATGGTGACGTTTTTTTGCATTAATTGATGTCATCACATACATCACGATACTATACGACGTTGAATCGTGTTCAGGGAAGAACGGGGCATATAAATATAATAATATTGCCCCGTCCTTATTATATATATACAATATAGTGAGTCATCATTTTTAATATTGGAGAAATGTATTTAATTATTTTTTCATATTTAAATATATGAATTGCACCTTAAAAGTGCCGTAAAACCAAATCATGAAACAGCCAAAAATTCTCTATTGTTTTCAATGATTTTTTTTGTACTATATGATTGTGTATGTTAGAAGCTACCCAATAATTGTTTAGTTAATGAAAAAATATATATATTGTTATTTCTCTTAACGTGTGGAACAGAGTACTTAATTCAGTCTGAAATATTTCAGGTTTGTTGATCCTTCCCCTCACCAGCTCTTCCCTGGGGACCAGCGTGGCTCTTGCTCTTCCACCTGCCTCCCGCCTCCTCCCAATGGGGCTTCCCTGCAGAACAGCCGGGATCTGAAGCAGCCGAGCAGGCCTCCTGATCTCGCGGATCACAATCCGGGTACTGGGATGAGTCTATTATCCGTGCATTTCCCAGATTTGTCTAAACACCCGCTGCAAAGATGTAAATACAGTTGTGCTGGAGGGGGGAGGGTCATCTGAAAGTGGTTTATGGTGCAAGTTTCACATCTGAGCCTATTAGCAAACGTGTGGGCGGTTTGACAATCTGTTTGAACAGATTTTCTCACATGCACATTAATTGTGCAGTATATCTTTACGATGTGAAGCAGGTGGCTGGTGATTTTCTAGTTAGACGGAATCAGGCAGCTTCTCTCTATGCACCTTTAAATAGACATCACCTCTACACCTCCCCCAAGACTTGACAGCCACAGTGATGTTGACGACGTGCTCAGAAACACGAGGTTCAGTTTTAACTGCGAGATAAAGACGGGGTTTAAAAAGACCGGGATGCACAATTTATTTCTTTTATGAGGTCCGATGCCGCACAATGTATAATTTAAGGGAGTGAGGCAATAGACCTTTAATTAAACTGCTCTGTATAAGAATAAAAGAGTGAGGATTTCTCATTTACCCTGCAGAGCTCTCAGGGCAGATGAAGATGCTTTATTGTCCTCCACAATATGGTGGGATCACAGCAGAGACCAGTTCGAGTCAGCTGATGCAAGTTGATGCCTTTGGTGACAGCCTCGCTCCAGCAGTCAATAATCCCAGTGGGGAGGCAACCACACAGACGACTCTTCCCTGCATTGCAGGTAATGAAAATACAATCTAAACAAAATAGCCCCTTATTGCCATTGGATTTACCAGCATGCATATGTGGGTGTGCATGTCTATTCATATGTTTGTGTGTCTGTGTGTGTGTGTATGTCTGTGCGCGTGTCCGTGTGCAGAGTTTAATATCCCCAGCCAAGTGCACAATGTGACTCCTAATCAAGACTTTCATGGAGGAGATTTCTTCACTGGGGCCGACCACTTCACAAGTCAGGTCTCCTGCATCTACACAGAAGGATGATATCACCCGATAGAGGGATTTGTATTTGCTCCTTTGCACCGTTATTGTGTCCCTGCTCCATTTATGTCAAATGGTCAATATAAGAAGAACAGCAGCAGTTTCATTCAGCGGAGAAAAAAGAAAGATTTGATGATAAAAAAACAAACGAATATGCGGCTCCCTGGGTTATATTGCACTGACGTTATTGACTCTCACATTCTAAATATAAGTTTGTCTCTCTCTTTGTGTCTCCCTCTTTGTCTAAATCTCTGTAAATGTACCATCTGACTCGACACTCTGGCTCCGTGATCGATGTATAGTAACGACTGAGCCGACCAGAACTTAATGTTTACTTTTTCGGGTTCTTGTGCAGCTTGTGTGTGCCTCTGCTGACATTTTACTAAATATTCAACACTGCAATCAGAGCAAAGTATGCAAGGGATCATTTATCAAGTTTTCTTCTTAGAACCACGGCTTTGTAACTATAGTAACAAGACAGCCTTACCATTTCACTGTAACGTTCATCGACACAACCTGAATATACAGTAGCACTGTGCTATGAGGGCTGCTGTGCCTCCATCATTAGCCATTTTATTTCATTTTATTTGCTGTGAACTACTTTCTTTTCAGAGCTGACCCTTTTTGAAAGCAGCAAAGTGCTTTACATTCTGCAGACACTTGTAATTATGTTACCTAAATTAACTTATGGAGACTGCAAAACTTGCTTGAGATAAGGAGACAGTAATGGTGATTATATCTGCCTTTATTTCATTGTTTTGCATTGCACGGCACTTTTACTTCCAATCCATACTTGCAGCTGTATTACCATGGAGCCTTCACACATACACGTTTTTTTCAAAAAGACGACAACGTTCACCATTAACCCAAAAGAGAAATGATCAACAGCAATATGTTTTATACGATGTGAGGTAAATGTTTTGTAGTAAACTGACTAAATTATGCACAAATTGCTGTTTTGCCTTCACTTTTGTATACATTTGTAATAGATCAGGAAAAGGAATTAAATCATTTTCCATTTTTTGTCAGTTGTATAACCTTGTTTCTCTCAGTAATAAGAAGTTGCACCAATCTCATTTTGGTACATTCAATTTTTTCAAACATTAGCACACAGAAAACTTTCAAGGTTCATTTCAGTACTGCAAAGCACTGTGCAGTGAATAAAGAAGAAGACACGCACTCACCTTTACATACTGAGAGAGCCGTGACACTCCACAGGAAATCATTTCACTGGAAAATAAAAATTGAAGGCAAGGGTATTTTTTATCTGATACTGATCTTTATACAGCAATTTTTATTAGGCCTGGGTGATCTGTCCAAGAATAATATCAAGAGATAAATGTTGATATCGGTTGTTATTGATCATTATTAAGATAAATACAAAGGTTGTGGTGTTAAACATTTGATAAATAGCTAAATATTTAACAAATCTGCGGTAGATCAGTTTATACATCCTTGCTGTGCTTACACAATTCTTAAGAAATATATCCATATATATGGGACTTAAGCTATAATGCTACAGATGAAAATTATATCACGATAATTAGTGATATTGCTTTATTGGTCAGCCTCGATTTCCCACACTCCAAAGCACATTTCCTCAGGCAAAAACAAAAATGTTTAATTCTCCAAGTTGCTATCTCTCTACAGAGTCATTATATCCATCTTTGTTTGTGTTAAACAAAACAAGACAAAGTTTACAGTGACAGCAGAGTGATACTTTGTGGTAGCAATACAAATTCTGTAAGTGCAATAACTTCACATAAATCACAGATTTAATTAGCCACCAATGTGTCCGTTTAGTGCACGTCCAGCAGGCTCCAGTCTTCGCAGCAGTGTTTTTATTTCTTTGCTTTTTTTTTTAAATTGAAAGGACAAACTGTTTTACTTAAAAATAATTCCTTTAGCAAAAGAGTGTCAGTCTTCAGACGGGGTTTCACTAGTTGCTTAGCAACAACAACAGCTTTTCTAAAAAGCATCTGTCTAATACAGCTAACCAACAAAAAAAAGTGCTGCGCAGTGGACACAGGTGGTTGGTTAGGCTTTCTATCCAGTAAGAAGCTTCTTAAAAACCCTGGCTTTGTTTTACTCACTGCATCCTTTTTTAGCCCTGCTCATGCTAGTTGGCAAAATACTTCAACTTGCAGCACTTTCATAGCTTGATTTATATTTCATATTTAAAATGTTATGTTTCATAGATAAATATATATGACCCGTGTTTTATCATATCCACCACTTTTGCATAATGTGCAAAAATAAGGCCTAATGTTAAGATGAGCTAACATTTTATGTTTCAGAGACAAAAGTGCTTTCATTAACTTTAGGGCTAAAGACAGTGAGATTAATGGCAAGACGAATAAAAACTAATGGCCTTAAAACACACAGCGGAAAAGAACAGCTAATAATGAGATTCACCTTCGGTCAAACAAGCCATCTACAGATCATCTACATCTGTACCAGATTAAGTTAAGTCTCAGCACTTATTTGAAGTAATATAATGGCTGCTTTCTCCTCCGGGTCCTTTACTCGAGCCCTTCTTACACTGTGTGGAAATGGAAACATTAAAGAAGTGTGGTTTGGAGATGGGAACAATGAATTCAATGGTAAACCACCGTTCTTTTTATTCACTTGCGCTGGATTTCGTGAGAGAAAAAGCTAATGTCAACAGAAACATGAATGAAAAGGTGACACCCTGATGTTGTTGATGCTGAGAATGACACTTGAAACTTGATAGCAGATCTGTAATCTCTATTACAGACGTATTAACCATGTTTTGACCAATTTTCTCATTGGTCAAAATGGGAATAGGATATAGTGCTCAAGAAAGAATGTTATTTCTAAACAAAAACATGTCATGCCCAACAACTGTATTTGAGTTCAAATATTTGCTAGACCACACAAATCCCTGCTCCTCCAACCTGGACTTTTCTTATCCAACCACTAACCCTAACCCTGAAGAGCCTATTGGTCTAGACCAGGTAAATATAGAGTTTGAAATACTCTAAATGTGTATTTCACTGAGTGTGTACTAATGCACAACCTCATGTGCGTATCAGTACGTAAAGCGATAGTTCACCAAAAAACTAAAACTCCCTCATTATCTACCTACTACTATGCTGATGGAGGGGAGGGTTGGGTCCACTAAACACTTCTGGAGTTTCAGGGGTAAACAGCTTTGCAGCACTATCCAATACAATTTAATTAACTGGTGACCACAAATCTTCAAACGTTAAAAAAAATACAACTGGAAAAGAAAAACTGCCCTTGTGGTGTCAAGTGTCCGTGAGCCCCGACATTCAAATTAATTCGGCTTCATTTACACCATGTGTGTGCGCCTGAAGTGAACTCGGCTCCAGAGGAGGACAACAGAGGAGATTAGGGCTAAAAATATGGTGTAAATGACGCCGTTTGGAGTTGAATTTTAATTTTGGGTTTTGTTCTGTTTACCCCTGAAACTCCAAAAGTGTTTTGTGGACTCAGTCGACCCCTCCATCGGCTTAGTGGTGAGTAGATAATGAGTGAATCTTCATTTCTCTGGTGATCCAACCCTTTAAGGAAATAAACGAGTGATTAAAAATGAAGGACTGTATGTGACTAAATTACAATAAATTATTACTAGAGGGGTTTTTCTTTTTTCACTTGGGCACCTGACCCCCCCAAAAAACAAATCTGTGCACGGCCCTGGTCATGAAGCATCATCATTAAAGGGAAAATCCTAATTGTGATAAAAATTAGTTGTGGATCTTGATTAAGTGATGACTGCAGTTGGCCTAATCAACAAGGCCCGGGACCCCCACCTGACTCTGACTTTTATTCCACCCCCACACCTCTAGGATGTGTTAAATTAACACATTATATCATATCATATTATATTATAGTGCATTACATTGCATATTGCAATATGACACTGTTAACTGTTTTGCATTTCACTTTTTACTTCACTTTTTATATTTTTTATATATTTTTATTCAGAAATGTTTATCTCAAAATAAATGTTACTTTGTATAAATATTGGTAAAAAGTGAGTAAATAAGTAAACAGTGAGTAAATATATACTGGTTTCCCATTTTTTATTGCTCTCCTATGCATGTTGTATTTATTGCGTTTTTATGCTTCTATGTTAATTGTTTGCACCAATACCCAGAGCAAATTCCTTGTATGTGTGAACGTACTTGGCAATAAAATACTTCTGATTCTGATTCTGATTCTGATAAAACTTTGAGTAAATGGGGAAAACCCTGCAGCAACTGGGACCTTCACCCTGATGCAACAACCTGGGTGTTATCTTTGCACCTTCAGGACGCAGCACTTCGGTTCAACGTCCTTCACATGTTCCATAAAAAAGTCTCCACATAAATCGATCTGATGGGTGTGATGTGTTTTTTTTTATTATTTCTCTTCTTGTATTTACTGCGCTTTAATCTCCTCCCACCTGCCCGATAAGGATGCGCGCTCCCGGGGAGAGTTTTATAGCAACTGTTGCCCGGTGAAGCAGCGCCATAGTCACCGTAGTCCTGGCGACTGTAACCCACCAACAACAACCTCTCGCTCCATCATTACCACCTCCTCCTCCACCATCCTCATCCTCATCCACCAGTCCACGGCTCAGGTTTGGAACCAATCCTTTTTACTAACCCTTCAACCTCCGCGAATTCACCTTCCGAGGCGTCGCTGCTCGCCGGGGGAGTGGGAGAGATCCACCGATGAATGAACGCTTTCCTCCGGGTGGGTAGCTCGGGGTACTTTGCTAGCGAGGGTGTTTCTTTGTAACGTGCTAGCATGCTCGGCTAGCGCTGTGCCCGGGGGAGATACCCACAGATGTGAGGGGTCCGGCTCGCTAGCATATGCACGGAACGTCCCCCCCCCCACACACCACACACCGGGTTCATTGTGTGGCTACACCTTCACCTAACACGTAGTCCACCTGGTGTGTAATGGTTATTGTGGTGTAACTGGTTGTTTAAAGTTACCACGCTGGGTTAGGGTTAGCATCGGTCTGGGGCTAGCCGCGGATGCTAGCTGGGTCAGCTGGAGCAGGTGTCTGTTGTTGCTAGGTTGCTAACGCCAGCGTTGCCTTCTCACAATGCCCCCCCCCCCCCCCTTCCGTGTATTTTAAGCTAATGTGGCAGGGATATGGCAAGTTTTGGTGAAACCGTGTCGGGGGATACACAACCAGCAGCGTCGACCAGCACTGAGCTAGCTTCTCCACACACACACACACACACACACAGCAAGTGCTTTTCACAATAGCTAAGCCATTACTTTCCCTTTTGTCTTAGGGGGAAGCCGGATAGCCTTTCGCTAGCCCTCTTTGTGGCTTCTGACGGTGAGCTAACACCTGACACAAGGCGAAGGGCTGCAGCCTTGAGATATTGATGGAATATGTATCATTATCATCAAAACACCTTTAATGTTGGAGCCCATTTTAATCCCGAATCATGGCTTTATCCTGCCCTTGCACTGTGTGTCTGTGGATCCGGGCTGGTGAACGTCAGGGTTCGTCCGCCCACTGCAGAATATAGATCTGTATTCAAAAACCTCCTAAAATTATCTATTTTTATATTTTTGGGATATAAAGATATGCACTCTATGTGTGCCTTGGTTTCAGGGAGCACAGATCATAGAAGAGGAAAGACTTAATTCAGTGTAGAATCACACTGTAAAGGGGGGGGGGGGAGATGTGTAGTCCTGAGTTAACAGCTTGTTATTGTGTAAGAACTGATTTATGCTCACTCTGATTTGGTGAAAGTGATCTAATCTATTTCAGTCAAATGTATATATATAGTAAACTTGCTGATTTAGGGTCGTATAGGTATACACTTGGTTTCTTAATGTTGCATCACAATTATTCTTGGGTCCACTGGGTCTCCTGCACATCTGCGACCCCCCACCCTCCATTCCTGTTGGAGATAGCAGGTGTGTGTGTGTGTGTGTGTGTGTGTGTGTGTGTGTGTGTGTGTGTGTGTGTGTGTGTGTGTGTGTGTGTGTGTGTGTGTGTGTGTGTGTGTGTGTGTGTGTGTGTACGTGAGGACAGGTGCACCTTCAGCGGGTGATGGGACTCCTGACCATCGAGGCCTATGTGTGTATGTGTCCATCACGGACAAGGTATACTTTAGTTGTCCATCACCATCCTTCAAAATTATTTTGTGTAATTGTATGTAATTCCTCATCTGTGTGTGTGTGTGTGTAACTACTGATGTAGAAGGCCCTTGAATGAGAAAGACCTGGTATTGATAAGCAAACGTGGCGTTGACTGCCTCAAATCAGTTCCAACTAAATTGGTCGAACACTAAGGAAACCACATTTTCAAATACTAAAGGAAAAGATCAAAATAATATACATTTATTGATGAATTGGCATATACCACACAATATGGGTCATGCACAGACACCCCTCCCAGCACACACACACACACACACACACACACACACACACACACACACACACACACACACACACACAGACACACACACAAACAGGATGTTGGAAACTGCTAGTTATCAGATCATGTTACCACTTACCTGTAGTCCAGTAGGGCAGAAATAGTACCATGCCACCTGCCGCCGGGATCCTGTTGCATTTCCAATCACTTAAAGAGGGCCTGATTAATTCAATTATTCAGCCATCCATTTTCATGGATTAGCAGGATAGGGCATGTTTGGTTTGTTATTAGCCACGGCCGGCCAGAGATAATGTATGATGCTGATGAAAGGGGGGTGGGGGGTGTAAAGGCCCTTGTTTTTCTACTTCCAAAAACCCAAATGAGGCAACTCGGCTCATCAGTGTAGATTTACACGTTTTCTTAACCAGTGTCACGATGCGTTTTTTTCTTCTCTCGTTTCTCATGATCCTGCCTGACATCAAATCAGGTCAAATGTCTGATGCTTTGTTGCTTTGATTCTAACTGGAAATAATAACAATATCCAGTTTATTAGTGCAAAAAACACGCAAGTCTCTCTCTCTGTTTAGTTTCTAATTTAAAACCCAACTCCTAAACAAATAGTGCATTGCCCCCCCCCCCCCCTCTTCAGCTCCCACTTACATGTCCCTTCCCCTGTTCGCCTGCTGCACTCGCGCCTAGTCGTGCTCCTGTCTGGGTTTTGAATGTGTGTGTGAAAAGGGGATGATATTGTGTATGGTGTACTTTTCAGACTTGTTCACCAGCTCGTATTTCTTTACTCGGTGCATCAGACTCCAGCGTTATCGTACATGATCATTAGAGAACGCTGGTTCTGTGTTGTTTTTCCAGGAGCTGTGACTGTGAATATAGCAGTCTTTGCTATTTGTTACTTGTAAGGTAAGCATGAGGAACTGGCGGGGGGGGGTTGAAAAACGTAGGGCAAAATGTTGCCCTCCTCTGTGGCTTTTGTTCCTCTGTGTCTTTGTAGGGCTTGCACTTGCTCGGTGGAGCAAAGCATTTAAGTGGGCCACAAGGGAGTGCCTGAATTGTGAGGCAGGAGGTGTGTGTGTGTGTGTATTTGTGGAGGGGGTTGGGGTGAGGCAACAAGAGTGTGTTGTGATGCAGGGGCACTTTTCCTCGATTAGGTGGGCTCAGTTGGGCACATGTACTTTGGCTTTCAAACTGCAATGTGGAACATGAGTCTACATTCCCCGCTCTCCTCAAGTCCTTTTTTTTTTTTAAGCAAGTAGTAAGCTGAAGGCTGAAGTTTGACCGTGCAGAATGACATCTTCATCACTTGTGTAGTCGCCAACCAATGGCTATCACACCTCAAGATAAAGGAGCTGCTCGCCATGCTGTGATTTTTTCGTGAATTGTCCTATTTGCCAGGATCTTTATAAAATCACAGAATATAAACATATGCCTCTCTTGATGGTCGTTCCTTCTTCCATCAGCCAGACCCCAGCCCGTCTATCAACAGTCTGCTTACGTGTCTGACAGTGACAGTATATGCTTACATCCCCCTTCCCCGGTGTTCAAAATAGTCATCCTGAAAACAGATGGCTTCGCGTTAATGAATCTCAGTTCGCCTGGATCTTTTAAAGAAATAACAGATTTTTTTTTTCTGCCGCTTCACTTTTTCTCACAATCTCAGCGCAGCAGGTAAAACTGACTCAGCTTTCCAATCTCAACTTTGACGCTCGTCACCCCAACACAAATAAAGTGATAATCACAGGAAAAAAGGGGCCAGTATGATACTGAAGAGAAAGGGAAGGTTTGTCCCTGGAGAGAGTCGAAGCTGTTTGGAGACCCAGCTTAATTAACCAAGAGAGGCTTGTTCATGGAAACTGTGATGGGGAGGAGGTGGCCTTCCCCTGGAAGGAATGAGCGATGTTAGCCGTACTATTATTAACTCACAAACACAGGTTCACCGACTGTCTCTCCTCTCCCTTTCTCCTTATCTTGAAAATAGATCACTTTCCCTTTAGTTAGCGAGTAGTGTATAGACAAGGTCTCTCATGCACACTGCAGCTTTTTTCTAAATTAGTAATAAGGATTCATTCTGCTCAAGTCACACAAAACCAGCTTCTTTTTCTTCTCTGTACCTTTTAATCTCCAGTAAAATAAGACCTGTAAAAGTGCAGGACTGACAAACAAAAAGCAGCATCTATTAGGAGTTTGTTAAATATTAACTTGTTTTATGGCTGTGAACATGGAGACACGTCCATGTGTCACTGATGCATGAGGCTTTTAGTACATTGAGTACCACAAGGCAGAAACAGGTGCTTGGGTAGAATTGCTCGAGAGCAGATTTAGAAGCATTGATTCGATCTGTGACGAAACCTCGTGTTCACTGTTATGCCTTCATTAGTATCTCAATAAAGCATATTTTATGCCCTGGTATAACTGAATCAGGAGGATAAGTATTGGATGTATTTTCCTCTATTATCTATAGGTTTTTTTTGATGGATGTGTCTGTTTGGTATTTCATGCTATGTTTTGGATACATGTTAAGGATAAGATTTGTTTTGGAATACGTTAGCTGAGGTTCCTGGCGCTGATTTGAAGATAGAATTAAAAAGTAATCTATCTGTTGTTCTTTTTCTATTATTAACTCAACTTAAAAACAATATACAAGTATTTAGTAGAGCTATTAGCAAATTGTCTCTTTGTTTATCTTAATTATTAATCTCCTACGCCACACGGGCGTTGGCTCAAGGTTGCATTAAGATGATAATGTTGTTGTTATTGAGTGGTAAAGTTGCCGTACCAGTTAGACCGGTAGGTTCGGACTGGGTGCTCTTTTCTTTCACTTATTGTGACTCATATTTATCTTCAGTAAGAGTGAGTATTCTCTGTCTTCTTTAGGCGCCATGCAGACCCCTGAAGCAGGCGCTGACTCCACCTCCACTGTCCCTCTTCAGACCACCGTGCCTGTCCAGCCTACCGGCTCCACCCAGCAGGTGCCTGTCCAGCAACAGGTACATCCAGCCTGTCTGTCTGTGTGTGTTGTGTATTTATGTCTGAACTTTGCTGCACAACTGTACATACCTGCACCATGCATGTCTGCATGCTATCTCCCTGCTAACAAGTGATTTTGAGTCTAAACTAAACCATTCATTTGCAACTTTTGAAATTTGTGTTGCCAGGCCCAGACTGTTCAACAGGTTCAGCATGTTTACCCAGCACAGGTGCAGTATGTGGAGGAAAACAGTGGCGTCTACACCAACGGCAACATGTGAGTCACTCTGCTACTCAGCTCTGCTCTTACACCACTCAACAAATATTAGCGCTACGTCTCCGCAGCCTGTTCTTTCTCCTCTTAAGTCTCTTCACGCCATCATTCATGTCACAAGCACATGATGTCGGTGGGAGAGCGTTGGGTCTCTTTGCGTTTGTTTTCTTTTCGGAGGGGTCTGCAGTCGTGCGTTTGATTGTGCTCAGTCACCTGAACATGACGAGAAGTAGGCCTGTCCTCTAAGTGCTGACGCTACGTGAGGGTCCCCTGGGTCTGGGGAGCGGGGGTTACATACACACTCCACTAACAAGCCCAAGCTGTGTTTGTTCTACTGTGATTCACGCGTACACACACACACACACACACACACACACACACACACACACACACACACACACACACACACACACACACACACACACACACACACACACACACACACACACACACACACACACACACACACACACACACACACACACACACACACACACACACACACACACGTGTATGTACGGAAACAAACACACTGTAGCTGTCTGACCTCAGCTACTGGTGGAAATACTAGCGACTACTTAGAAATATTTAATCATGCACCAAACAACTAGACGTGTGGTCCGAGTATCAGGCTTGTAAAAACATATTGTGAAAGTTATATTTAAAGACATTTCCAAATCACATGTGAAACATAAAGCCATAAAACACTTTTTATGATAATTACTTTTGACAGGCTTTAATAGTCTAGTGCATAAACAATAAAGACATTTTTACCGTCTACCTTTAACACTCACATAATTAAGAAACCATATTTGAACAAAAAAATGCTAATTAACCCAACAAATAAGATATCTGCATTAAAGGTAATTCAATCATTATCTCTCAGTTTGATTTCCCGTCCCACTGTCTCATTGAGTGACTGCTAACCTCTCCTCTGTACAGAAGAACCTACTCGTACTCGGAGCCGCAGCTGTACAGCCAGAACAGCGGAGGGAGCTACTTTGACACGCAGGGCAGCTCATCGCAAGTGTCCACTGTGGTGACATCTCATGGCATGACCAACAACGGAGGAGGGGGCAGCGGAGGAATGAACATGGGTCTGGCGGGGGGGCAGGTAATCAGCAGCAGTTCGGGGGCGTACCTCATGGACAACACCGGACCGCACCCGGCCACCCAGACCGCACGAGCTTCCCCGGCGACTGTAAGTGCATAGCGCCCACGAACTGGGTTCCTCGCCCGCCTTCGCCTGACCGCTGTTGTGTGTTTTTTTGTCGATCGAACATCTGACTCGTGTATAGTCACGTCCAAATCGTCCCTGTTTCCATCCACAAAGCTTTTTAGTTTGCTTACACTCTTCCAGTTGGAGTAGATGCTCTGGCTCTGCAGTAATCCACGCACTGATTTGATTCAAAACGTGGGATGTCAACTCTCCTAAGTATTTGTGTTTCTAAACTTTCAGTGTACACGCATTATGTTACATTATAGAGAGAGAACTTTTGTGTTCACCTCCTCCATGATTGTGTATATCTCTGGCGATGATCCTTGCTGATGCATGCGATGAACTGCGTAGGCTGCCCCCGAGTCTCTGTAGTGATACAACTACTGCCAGTTTCCATCCCTCATTTCATCTGCTGGTTTATTAGCACTCTTTGGTGGAGAGGAAGGAAGGAGGGGCTCAAACCTGAGAGACAGGTGTATTGAGCGAGGGAGGAGAAGCACAGGTCCACAGATGCTCCCACTCCTCACACGAGTTGTGTGTCGTACAAAGGAGTTGCTCTGTAGCTACAATCTGAACGCCCCATTGAGAATTTTCGTGTAGTCCACTCTAATGGTGCCTTCTGGCAGGAACGTGGTAATGATGTGTTAACTGACATGACGTGTGGATGAATATGATGTGGATGTCAGTCGTGGGAGAGTTTAAAACCCCTGATAATGAGTGGCAACGTTAAATAGTTATTTTATGTCTAAGAAATGTTTGCAGGCTTCGGAAGAATGCTTCTAAGTGATGTGCTACTTGACTAGATGAATTGGTCCAGCAATATGATTTTCTTTGTTCAATACAATTAAATACCAAGGAGAAGACTTGACTGAAACCAATCATCCTTTCTATAGAAAATGAGCTAAACATTCAGACACCATGCCGCCAACAGGAAACACATCATGCTTAATTAACAATCCTTTAATACGAGTGACTTGAGCATCTTTTTAATACTTACTCCAAACTGATATACTCATCCTGTAAAGTGTGTGTTCCTGTTACATGGAACAGGCAAAGGTAGTCCTGCTCCGCTTGGGTTTAGTGGTGCTTGCTTTGGAATCTTTCCTAAATATATTTATTTTGCTAGTAGCCACTAATGTGTCTACATCAACTTATGATTTTTCTTGCTTTTGTATATTTGTTTATTTTTTGTTCATTTCCCTCCTCTTACATTTTGTTTTCCTGTGCTTCGTGGTTTATCAGATTGAAATGGCGATTGAGACGCTCCAAAAATCTGAGGGTTTATCCAGTCAGAGAAGCTCGCTGCTCAACAGCCATGTAAGTTGTTTTTATAAATGCTTGCCCTTGTTTTACCTTGACTTCTGCTAAACTCAACCCTCTTGCCGTTCTGCCTCTCTCAACCCCTCTGTACATATGAGTTTGGTGTGGTGCTTGCTGTTGCTTCTTTTACTTGTTATGATTCATTTTAATTCACTGGCTGCATTAGAGATGCTGTTTGCAGAGCTGCAGCGTTGCAGTCTACTGACTGTCGGCCCGAGGCCTTTCCAGACAGTCTGCGTGGACCAGTGTGAATCTCTTGAGTAAAGCAGCCTGTGTTCCCCTTGTAGCTCCAGTGGCTGTTGGACAATTATGAGACAGCAGAGGGCGTAAGTCTACCACGATCCACTCTCTACAATCACTACCTACGGCACTGCCAGGAGCAGAAACTGGACCCTGTGAATGCAGCTTCGTTTGGCAAACTCATCCGCTCCATCTTCATGGGACTCCGTACAAGGCGCCTTGGGACAAGGTTTGCTTTTTCTCACTTCTCTTCTCTCCTCAAAACAGTTTTTCATTCATGTGAACTTTTCACCTCTCCTTATGACTCTGTCGATATGCGCTCACTTATGGTTTTTGTTTTGCAGAGGCAACTCCAAATATCACTACTATGGTATACGTGTAAAACCAGACTCCCCACTCAATAGACTCCAAGAGGACATGCAGTATATGGCTCTCAGACAGCAGCCTGTTCAGCAGAAACAGAGGTAAACAGACAGCCAGACAGGCAGCCAGACATGCGATACTTATCTCACCTTATATCAGTGCTGAGGTGGGCCCTCTGGTTTCAGGTTCAAGCCGGTGCAGAAGTTTGACAGCGGCGCTGGGGAGAATTACTCAGCCGGAGGCCAAAACACACCTGGTGCAGAGGAGCAGACAGTCATCGCGCAGAGCCAGCACCACCAGCAGTTCCTAGGTTAGCAGCATAAATGCATTGATTTCTGCTTTATGTTTACCAGATTCTTCCACAGTGGTGAATTTAATATCTCATTATCCCAACAGATGCATCGCGGGCACTCCCTGACTTTGTCGAGCTGGACCTGGGACAGAGCAATACAGAGAACATCAGTCCGGAGGATGTGAAAGCTCTCCAGTCCCTTTACAGAGAGCACTGTGAGGTTAGATAAAGGGCGGGCTTTTCATTTCCACCACAAAGTCACCGCAGCACACATAACTCCATTCAATATCGCAGCATTCATTGATACCGTCCTGTCTCACTATGCAGGCATTCTGACAGTTCATGTCCCTATTGATCTGCCTGGAGTAGCAACACATAAATCTTTTTCAGTTATTTTCTATTCAAAGTCTCACTCTCTCCGAGGAAACCGTCCACGTTTTCCCTCATTGCTATCATCACAGACATTTCGTGGTTTAATCTTCTAGTATTACATGTAAACTTTGGCAGGATTCAGAGGGTGGAAACTTTGGGAAAGGTCATGTGTGTTTACAGTTACGGAGATTCATAAAATGCCATCCGCTGGCATTTAGGAACTGAGTTTCCTTTTCATCTATTGAGGTTTTCAATCACAGCTCTTCTAATGTCTGGAAAACAACGACCAATGGAAGAAAAATCATTCACACATTCCTCATGCACATCGAGAGCTTTTTTGAGATGTTCATGTGAGATTCCAGCCACATCAGTACGATGCAGCTAAATAGAATTGTATCTGTGCCCTTGAGAGCGCTGACAAAATACTTAATCTTGACAATGTCCTGGTTCTTCTGGATAAAGCGAAAACCTTGCTATCAACAGGCACTATTTCTTCTCCTCTTAGAAAGTAATTCAAGGGAAACCTATTAACTCCTTTTTTGTAATCTTCTTTTCTGTTGCAGGCTATCTTGGACGTGGTTGTCAACCTCCAGTTCAGTCTAATTGAGAAGCTGTGGCAGACATTCTGGCGTTACTCTCCCCCCGACTCGGTAGAGGGTGCCACTGAAACAGAAAACAGGTGATGAAGAATTACAATGTTGATTTGACATTTTCAAAAAATATCAATTTGAATGCAAATTATTATTTTAGGAATGAACGGTTTTCAAAGGCATCTTTTAAAGTTTTGATGTGGTCGTTCTGCAGCAGCATTAGCGAGATCGAAGCGCGGCTCCCCCAATCACAACTACTGGCGCTGTGCAGAAACGAAGCTGTACTCAAGTGGATGAGCACCTGTGACCACCTAATGTACCAGGCCCTTGTGGAGATCCTCATCCCTGATGTCCTGAGACCCATTCCCAGTGAGTCCCAGTCCCAGACACCTCTCGTGTTCCCCTGTGTGCTGTGCTACTTGTCTTGTTGTAATGAACAAGCTGTTGTTGACCTGTTGTTTGTTTTCGCAGGTGCCTTGACTCAAGCCATTCGCAACTTTGCCAAAAGCCTGGAAGGTTGGCTCAATAATGCCATGAGCGCCAGTCCACAGAGAATGATCCAGACCAAGGTGCACTATTGCAGCATTCATAAGACATTTTTTTAAAAACTCTCCTGTTCTAAATATACAACTAATACAGGAGTAATTTAGTTTTGAAAGGTATGAACGCTTTACTGGCTGTCGGTGACACCTGGGCCTTTTGTTATCCTTGTTTTCGCAGATTGCCGCTGTTAGTGCCTTTGCGCAAACACTGCGCAGATACACATCTCTGAACCACCTGGCTCAGGCGGCACGTGCTGTGCTGCAGAACACGTCACAGATCAACCAGATGCTGAGTGATCTCAACCGTGTTGACTTTGCCAACGTCCAGGTCAGAACAGTTCTTTGTGTTTGAATACGCAGCGGCGGTGCTTTCGTAATGTCAACAGTAATATCACTGCTCTCTTATCAGTATGTCAAAAGATTACACATACATATGTCTTACTTTTCCTTTCACTGGACACGTGTGAACCTCCCGTTCTGCCTCTGTTGCTGAGTAGGAGCAGGCATCGTGGGTGTGCCAGTGTGAGGAGGGAGTGGTTCAGCACTTGGAGCAGGACTTCAAGGCCACACTACAGCAGCAAAGCTCTCTGGAGCAATGGGCGGCCTGGCTGGAGAACGTGGTCACTCAGGTGCTCAAGCCCTACGAGCACCGGCCTACTTTTCCCAGGGCGGCTCGACAGTTCCTGCTCAAATGGTCCTTCTACAGGTCGGCATGAAAAAAAACAGCCACACTGAGACATGACGTGTGTGTGTGTGTGCGACTGAACAGTGAACACAATGTTTTCTTTAATGTCTGTGCAGTTCAATGGTGATCAGGGACCTGACCCTGCGCAGTGCTGCCAGCTTCGGTTCCTTCCACCTGATTCGCCTGCTCTACGACGAGTACATGTTTTACTTAGTGGAGCATCGCGTGGCCCAAGCTACCGGAGAGACGCCCATCGGTGTCATGGGGGAGGTACAACTTTGCCACCACTCGTTTTAATTTTAAGTTTCATAGTATTTATAGTGCCATTGTGACACACTACAATATGACAGATATGCTGCATTCCTGTTTAAAAATATACCTCAGAGCACACATTCACAAACTAGTACCTCATTTAGATACATGAAAACAATGCAATTTCAAATGGATCCTCTAATTATGATTTTTGTCTGTTTTCAGTTCGACAGCCTCAACACCTTCTCCCTCAGTAACATGGATAAAGGTATGTGGTGCAATATTTATGCTAAGAGAGATTTTATTGTTGCCAACTGCAGTGGGACTACTGAGAAATATCATTATTGTTTTATACTCAAATGACTTTGTGTTTGTACAATCAGTGTAATTCAGAGGTCATCCAGGTCAGTGATTGGCAAGCATTGCAAAATGTGGTTAATGAGCTAAACTTAATGTTATCTGTACGTTAAACATCTGAACGCCTGAATCGTGGAGACAATATCTATCTCTTAAACCAGCAACAACAGTGCAGCAAAATGAAATTACTGGAGAAATGTTTTTGATGAAACACCAGAAGGTGAATCAACTAATCGTCTTGTGAAGAAAGTCCAAGATCATAGAGACATTATTTCAAAACAAATTTATAATTTATGATGACGGTAACACTTTGATTGTTGTGATGATCCATTGATAAACAAACTTGAGGACAATTGTTTTATATACGTGTTGCTCTTTCTTGTCCAGATGAAACTAGTGGGATGGACAGTGACCTGGACGACGACCTGGAGGAGTCCGGGGAACCTCTCGCCAAGCGGGAGAAGTCGGAGCACGACGTGATCCAGGTGATCCAGGTGGGGGCGCTAGAGGACGGGTCCCACCCTGTGGTGGGCGTCGTCCAGCCGGGTGTCCTCCACTCGCTGCCCCAGCCCCCGCAGGATCACACGGAGCACATCCTCACCCCCTCAGCCGGTACTCCTAACATCCGCCACTGCAGCACCACAGGCAACACCTACGCCTCTGTTTGAGGGTCAGAGGGCACGGCCAACCGGGTCCGGCCTCTTTACGCTGTCTCACTCTCTCCACATATCTTTCTCTCTGTCAGTCTTGATGTTCCCGTCTCTTTCATGCATTGTCTCCGTCTGTACCTGAACGGACTTGCTCTCCTCTCCAGCCTGGTCAGTGGAGCAGTGTCGATGGCCGACACTCTGGCCAAGTTGTGCTGAAAGTCTGACTGCTTAGATTGTGGATGTTCTGTCATCCCATAAGTCTTTGCTCTACCGTAGTGCGGCAGCTGGTGGAAGGGACCCGGAGGAAAAGGACCAATTTGACCCGTTAAAACATTTCCTGGTTATTCGTGACTTAACAACAAACCCGTCTGTGTGTGTACAGACGAGCATAAGCTCGAAGGAAAATCACACTCCTTCATACTGCTGATGTCTCAGAGCTCAAATCCACGTCACCAGTCCCAGAGGAGCAAAGTCATCGATTGACTCAAGACCTTCATCTACTGTACATAGATCTGCTGTACTTTGAATTGGTATTACCCAAACCTCATGGTGCTATCGCTGTGTTTTGCTTTAACTTCCCGTTATCCCTCCTAATTTTAGTATGATTTACATTCCAACTGCTGACTAACTTTTGGCTGAACAAAATATGTGTGAGTGTTGTTTGTAGCTCAAAACAAAGGGATGACTTTCTATGTGTGTATGACATTTAAAAAAAAAAAAAGGATCAATGGGCAATTTTGTCTTTTTAATTTGGTAGCCACCCACCGATAACCACTTACAGCTTTTAGCCACAGAGAAAGAAACCCCCCTGAAGAAATATCTGTGCTGCTACTCGTGTGTAGAGATTGAGAACGGCTGTACAAAAACCGTTTCCTCAATGCTAGCTTTCCTATGCACTCGTGCATATCGCTTGCCTTTGTTCATTTGAGATGCTCTGTAGTTCCGTCGATGTGACAAGCTGTAATCTTGAAAACACCTTACTAGACACGTTCCCCGGTTTCTTTCTCTTTTTCAGTTTGTGTCTTGAAGAAATCTTTTAAGTTCATAGAGGACCAAAAACCAAACCAACAAGAGGAAGCTGGGAGTGAGGCCTCAGGGGCCACCCGAGAGCCGTCTCCTGTCCCCCCCACAGTGCCATGTTGCAGAGCAGAAGGAATGTCAGGGATTAAATGTACCTCGGCTTTATCATAGTGCCTTATCTTTAAATGCAGCTGTCCTTGTTGTCCTGACTGTGCGGTGTCGAGAGCCCGCGGCCCCTCTGCATTGTCCCAGCCACACCTTTTGGCTTTCCGGTGACTTGTGGCTGGATTTGGGCCGGGTCATCAGTGTTG
The DNA here is from genome assembly GCF_963576545.1 of Limanda limanda. NCBI lineage: Eukaryota > Metazoa > Chordata > Actinopteri > Pleuronectiformes > Pleuronectidae > Limanda > Limanda limanda. The sequence continues at coordinate 34,188,222 of NC_083636.1, read as the reverse complement.
AGACCAAGGAACCCCAGGCCCGGACACATCTGTTGTTTTCTCTGGATCAGCTCTACTAAGCTTCGTTACGTATCTGAATCACGGTCTTTAGCCTTGCTCCTGCCCTAACTCTGCCCTCTTGAGGCCTATTCTTGCATTAGCCTTCGTTACTGGGTGAAGTGCGTGTGAGTGTGTATATACATGGATGCGTAGGTCTGCACTGTGTTTGTATATGTATATAGATATGCCTATGTCTGCGTGCTTGTGTGTGTGTGTGTTGGAACACATCCATCAGTCACCCTACCTCAAACCAGTGGTGCCAGCCCTTTTGACGCGTGCAGAACAGTCACCAAACACTTATTGCACACACACCTCTGTACTGCACAAATCTCAACGCGATAGAGAAAGTCTGCATTGCTTTTCTCTCACCTCTGACACATTGTGATTTCAGTTCTTAGCCCGTAAAAAAAAAAAAAAGCGTCATCCTTTGTTCCCTGTTTGAAGATCATCTTTGTACAGTGGACCAAAAGTAGATATTTTCTGATATTCAAAGAGATATATAGATATATATGTATAGTATATAAAATGACGACACACTACAGATACGTGTTTGCTTTTTATGTGATTGATCGGATTGTTTCTACGTGACTGTGCTTCTTTCGGTAGCTCCTCTGTAATTAGTTGATAGACTCAAGTGGGAAAGGCATGGGTACTAACTTTTTTCTTCATTAGACTACATCTATACTTGAACTGTTACAGCCTTCTATGTTGTGGAGATTATTGAGATTAATCCTCTAAATAGGAACTGTTTTGCTACTAAATTAATTTTTAGTTTGTTTTTTTGCCATGCCTGTTGAAAACGACCTGCACCGCTTCTCTGCGGAAGACATTTTTTATTTATTGATATTTATTGTGTTTTTGGTTTCATTATGCATATGTTATGATGGGGACTTATACCACTGCAAAGAGCAGACCTACTGTACAGAAGGACCAGGAGGTTTGTTTGTTGTCGTTTTGTTTTATTTTCCCCTTGTAAGTCATGTATGTAGGTTGATGAAGGATTATGAAGAAGGGTTGGCACTGTTATTTGTTGTAATCAGTCTTTTAGAATCTCTAGTCCAAAAATTCCCTCAGAAACTGTCATTAAGCAGGATCTTTGCCCTTTTTGTCTAAATCTAGGATGTGTTGCTGTGTAGAAAACATGCTCAGCTGTAAAGGAAGGCGGGGGTGTGCAAATGTTTAGGTCTTACTCTGTAAAGTACAACTTAGTGTTAGGGAAAAAACCTGAGATTTTGAGAGTAAAGTAATAAATTTACCAGAAGCAAGTCTGAATTTAGGAGAAACATCAGAAGATCAGCCTGTTGCCTGCTAATGGAAATGCGGTCGACTGTAAATCTTTCATGTGATATACGTGTGATGTGATTTTCAAAGAGGTGTCCCAGATTCTCAAGAAACAATGAGATTCGTTTGAGGTTTTGTATCCAGCACAGGTTCTCCTTGATGCTTATTTCTTAAAAAAATCTTCTTTATCCACTTAAATTGCTGCTTTGTTCTTGTAAAGTTACAACTTTACTATCAAAATCTCAGATTACCTTTCTTCAGCGTGGCCCTAATACTCTTGTTGTACACACTCTTATCTAGGTTTTGTCAAAAAAAAAATTCGACAACGTTTTTTGTCCCCCACCACAAAGACACATTCCATATTTATTAAGCCCACACATCTCGTACTGTAGCCTTACACTGATCCTATTGGCTTGAAATGTCTGGCACACCAGATCTAGGAACCGAGAGCACAGGCTTTATCATCATATCCCTTAAGGACAGTTTTGAAAAGTCTGCAAGAAAAGGTCATTGAACCTTGAGGTTGCTGGGAGCTGGAGGCCCGGAGTATTTTGTTTACATCCGACTGCGGCCACAGCGACCTTGTGTGAGCGATGGCTCCCTGACTCTTGCTATTTAAGTCGGGGAGAGAACACAAGGTGAACAGACACGTAGACATAAAGCCCCCAGATCGTCTTGTTCTTTCTCCGGAGCCTCACCATAAATCTGTGCTCCCATAATAAACTAACCCCACATGACTCGCTGAATTTATTTGAAAAATGCGATTGTAAAAGAAAAAAAAAAAAAAAAAAGTGACGCTCTGTTCTGTGACTGAAATCTTTTGAAGTATGCTGTAAACCTGGATAGTGTGTACTGGTTAGGAATGGAGGTTCTGCAGGATATATTATCTTGCCTCTTATTGAATGATTAGTTTTTTTAATATATACGAGTCTCACCTCCGTTATCATGTGAATTAACTACAACACTGTAGATGTATTTTTTTTTGTGCCTGAAGTGGAAATGGCTTAAAAAAATGTTTCTTTCTTTGAATCTTGAATTGTGTGCTATAGGATCATAAGTGCTTTCTGGTCTTGCACGGCTACCATGTGCTGCTAGAAACCGGTTTTGTTTCGTTCACAATGTTTTCCCCTTGTTTTCTTTTCACACATGGACTGATGTGCCACACAGTGATTTTTTTTTAGCTTTTTCTGCATCTCAAAGCCTGCCTGGTAAAACACTGGACTGATGATAATGCTGCCAACACAATTGTTCTTAATTTCTCAGTGTCTTTGAAATTGAGAAGTAGGATTGTTATTTTTGTGTGTGTGTGTGAGTGTGTGCGTGCAAATGAGCCCGTTTCTCAACCAGAGGAAAAAGAAAAAGTAAAAAGAAAAACATAAGCTATGTCATAGGAGTTTTAGCTGAGAACGGACTCTTCACCGGGACAACATGGCAGCTTCACTGACCCATAGCAGACTCCAGTGCCTTTTCCTTTTCGCCCCGGCCAGAGCAGATGGCCTGGGTGACTATTGGGTCTCTGGTGGGCTACAGATAGAGGCTTATCAGAGCGGACGTTTCCTTGCACAGGTGCTGCCATCGAGAAGACACCAGAGCTGAGGAAGACGGAAAGAAAAAAAAAAGACCCGCCCTCAGACTTGGGACTGTCTATTTACTGGATGTGACGCGCACCGAGTGGTTTACACGTGGTAGATGACCTGCAAACGGCTTTTTAAAATTGTATAGGAACTGGTAAATGAACAAGGAGAGCGGCTGTAAAGTTAAAAAACGCTCCCTCTTACGACTTGTTTTTCTCATGATCGTGATTTCTGTTGGGGTTTCTTTTTGTCAAATGATCTTTTCTGAATGCTGTGACCTGTTTGAGATTTGTATTTGGATGTTTTCAAGTGCCATTTGACAGTCCAGTGAGTCGTGGCCATCTGTAGCACGCTCTAATGCAAGCACAAGCATTTGGCAGTGGCATTTGGGGAAGGTTTTTATTTTCGATTCACCCGAGACAAAAATATGTATATATCAAAAACTGAAAAGGTATATTTATTTGTGTCCTAATTATTTGATTTGTTCTTTTGGTGAACATTTTATCGGATATGTTGGCTAAAGTGCTTTTTTGTGATAATTTCTTTTCCCTCTTTTTTTTGGGATAATGTATAGTATCTGATATAATATATACACACAAATTTCATGTGACTTTCTTTTCGTGCGCTGTTAAGTTTTCTTCATATCTTCTCAAATTTGGTGAGCAAAACCAATGCGTGTAGGGTGATTTGTATCGTGTATTTTGCATAAAAAACGAGGACAATTGGGGAACTTTTATATTTATAAAGATATTATCATTTAGTGTGTCGTATTGATGAATATAGAAACTATTAAAGACACATGTAGTTTGGTTTTCTGAATATTTCAGATCTCAGCTCAGGCTAGCTTCTTAGTGTTGTTTTCTTAAAATTTGTGACACGTCTTTGCAGTAATAAATGTTCTCTTGTTCAAAGTTGAGCGTCCTCTCTCTCTCTCTCTCACTTTAGGCTCACACACAGAAATCAAATGACTAAATCGTAGTGTTATAAGCCCATTACATTTTATTCAACCATATTCATACATGTAAACACCAATATCATTCAAACTCAGTTCAGAATGTTTTACGATGAGCACAAACTTGCATTTCCTGAAAATTGTACAGCATTCCTTTACTTTTATTTAGATTCTTTTTTTTTCATTTCCATTATGGCCAGAGCGGTTCCTCACTGTAACGGTAGCAAAAAAGTACAAAATACTGCAACAGCTGTAAACAGAGCTCCAAATACCCAATTAGTGTTGAAAATAAAACTAAGCTTTCAGAAGCGACGTTAACACTGAAATGACGGCAGGCTGATAAACCGTTTCCATTTTTCCAGAGGGGTATTTTTGGCATCAATATGGCTACGCTTCCTCTCACAGTTCGGTCCGCACTTGCTTTTTTCAGCGGTCTTCTACGTTAAGTGTTTTTCTCAAATGAAAACAGGTGGAGGTGAGCTAACACAAAGAGATGCTCCACCCAAACATGTGGTTTTAGTACAAACGATTCGCCGCCCGCAGGTTTGAGAGGTGGTGCTCAGTTTCGTAAACCACGCCTCTAAGTTTTAATAATCATTGTTTCTTTCAAACCAGCTAAGAGCGAGTGTTTGATACTGAAACATAGATTTTGAGCCGGCAGCACTTTGAACTATCGTGGGGTCCAAAAGCAGTCTCAGACTTTTGGAACCCAGTGTACATTATTTAATTTTTTACTATGCTAAGATATTATATGGATGCGACAAGTAACCAAATGGGTGACAAAAGAAACATACGACAACATACGCAGGCAACATACGCAGGCAAATTAATAAAGTGCTAATGGACACTATATGGGTATCTAATGTTTTAAAAAAATTACAATTACAAATAATTTTAAGCAGATAGATGTATAATAACCTTTCCTTTCTTTTATAGTTTCAATAAAATGTTGTGGTTTGCAAAAGTTCAATAGAAAACCATCACTTCTCACGACTGCTGCTAGAATAATGGAACAGTTTCATATAGAGAACCTGATCTCAACTAAAATGGGCCTTTTAAAAGGCTTTAACCTTATTAAAAACAACTATTAAAAAAGGGGGCGTATGAATCAAAAGACATTAACAAGGGCTTTCAGCTTTGAAAAATATGCAAGATTACATTTCAAAAGAAATAATGGATTACATGATCTCACATAAATGTCCTGATCTGCGACTGGGAAGAAGAAATCTCCACTTACATGAAGCCACATCAGCACCGGAGGACCAGTGAGGGAGGACTGGACCGGCAGGGTCCACCAGCTGAAATCACATTTACATAAACAGGGTATATGACAGGTTTGCATCCAATACAAGGCTCCACATTGTGCTCAGCTCAAATGGTATTGAGCTAAATAGTTTGCGCTTTCAATAAATAGATTAAAAAGGAATTTGGGGGCTCCAAACATCTAAAATAAACTTAAATACAGAAAATGTCCAGACTGAAGAACAGAGTACGAATCGTTCCCTGGTTCTTACAGTGTCTTTATCAGTTTGTTAAATAATCAAAGAGCTTTTCGGATCTTTTAATCTCAGTGTGGACATGATCATGATCAAACTTGTGATTTGAGGAACGGGTTCACTTCGTATTGTTGTGCAGTTACAATTGTTGAACAGTGGCAGAATACTGGCTTCCTTTGACATGCTCATCCTCTTCGTTTCCACTGTGCTACAACTCCTCCCAACGTGACTCACATGCTCCTCCAGGAAGTCTCTGAACTTACAGACCTGGAGTGGAACTCAGTAAACCGACTGCATGCAGCACTGGATTAGAAATCAGTATGAGTATTCTGCCGCCCTTGTTCTTTACTTCTACAACCTGCTCAGTGTCCCTGTGGTTGTGGTCCTCCTTCGCTGCTCCGGGCCTATAGGTGGAGTGGTCTGTTAAAAGTACAGTCTGATTTTTTTCTTTTGTTGCTTTTGTACAATTAATGTCTTTTCAACTTAGTCAAGAGGGTGAGGGTCAGCTATGGGCATGGTGTGCAGAACTTCATCCAGTAGCTGCAGCGCTCGGTGCAAATGGATTTCAATCCAGCAGGGTGTCTCTTTAATGCTCTGCCGTGGGTAGTCGGGCCCCCAGCCTTTCACGAAGCTCATCCGCAGGATGCACAGCCTGCGCAGGTCGTCAACCCCGATGCCTGCAGCAGCAGACAGACCTGCAGGGGAGTTACAAGCAGCAGCTTTCAGATCAATGTGGCACTATAGGCCAAAACACAGCGGAGATATGTCAGCGAAGTTACTGCTGTAGTAAAAGTTGGAACATAAACCAGACACAACGTTAAAAAGAAAACATACTACTGCTATATAAGCACATCTCCCACTCAGATCAGACCACCAGATTTTACTGGATAAAAAGATTAAGTAGAAATTCTAAAAACCTGCATAGTATTGTCACAATTCTCCCACTGCAGCTGTATATCTGCACTAACATGGCATTGAAGGGTAAATATGTACATTTTAACATCAACTCATTATGAAATCTGACAGATGTCTGGAATAAAATCGATAACACCAGAGAGAAATGCAGTGTAATGGCCAATTTGTACACATCTACGTCTGTTGGGGATAATATTCAGCCCCTTAGTCGTATCTTGCAGTGTAACTTTGCTTAGTCCTTTCAGACTTAATAAGTTAGTACAATAATGAATATTTATATTATCCTGCATAATACAGCTGCTCATTTGGTGAACACAAAGGAATCAAGTTGGTTTAGAATAGTAAAGAATTTATCCATTAAAAAAATACAGACTTTAACAGCACACTGCAATGCTGATGACAGTCTGGAGGCTAAATACCTAAAACAGGACGATGCTGAGAAGCAAATCATTGTAATACACATGCTGGAGGGGAAAGTGCAGCAGTTACAACACTCACTGATGGCAGGAGCGATTCCTCCCACTGAGCCGGGTCCGGGAATGTTTCCAGCCACCGCCGCCGCCTGAGCTGAGGCTGCTGCTTGAGCTGTCGCTGCCTGCTGCTGCATCTGCCTGTGGCACTGACGCAAGTCAAACACCTGGTGGGGGGGGACGAGACAAACGTTCACAACTGAGAGCAAGCCAAGATATTAAATGAACACTCAACCATTTGACTGTCAACAGATCGGGCCGGATTCCCACTTTGATAAACTGTCCCTCGAGAATACAACAGGAAAGAGGATGCTCCACATATTTCACTGCAGACACTACAGCCTTAAGCTTAACTGCATTAACAGTTAATCCATCATACTCACATTAGAGCCTTCACTCCACCGTGGCTCAATTACTGGTGTGTATGCAAAAATAGCCGCTGCCAAGAACACTACAAGTGTGTTTTCTAATAACACTACTTAACTGTATGAGCAAGAGACTGCAATCTCACCTTGATGTAAGCACTTGGGTAGATCTTGTGAACTGCATCTCCAGGGGCACGACCCGCCTCTCGATCCAGGTAGTAGCTCTGCACAAACACTGCGTGATCACTCAAACAGCGCACCCACACGTCTCCTTCCCCTTTGCACTCCAGCTGCACGCCTTTACCAATGTGGAGCCTGAGGTCAGAAGAGGGGAGGAGAAGTAAGTCAGAGAGGCCAGAGACACTAAATCACACACACACACACTTCACAGAACTGTCATTTATTTATTAACCCTAGAGACAGATAATCCCTGTTGAATTAAAAATACTATATATAAGGCAGCGTACCTGGCTTTTTCTATGTTCTCTGTCCTGTGAACATTGCTCAGTTGGCCCAAGCAGAAGCGATCCCCTCCTGATGGATCCACATAGCCGTCCACAGTCACTATTGGACAAGTGGACGGCACCTTAAACGTCTCCCCTACCTGGACATCCATCTCAAAGTAAGCAATGGAGCACCAGTATTCTGGAGCTTGGAGAAAATAAAAAGACAAAATGGTTTACACTGTTTACAGTTCCAGTTTTAGGATGAGTAAAGGTTAAATATGTGAATCGTTTTCCATCTGTAGCTTGATACTCACAGGGGTGATTGGATATGGGGGGCTGGAACGCTATTTCGTTGGTAACAGGCCCTGCAAGATAATGTCCATTTTAATTAATAAACAGAATAAGGTAACAGAAAGACCATGTGTGCCTGTGACCTTAACAGATGTACTGTCAGTTGTCTTAAATGATGTGTCCGTGTTCTCCTTCCACTCACAGTAATGCCCTGTGTGAGGCATGGGCTGGTGATGCTGTAGATGACCATTCTGGTGCGGAGGGACCACGGGGGGGAAGCTGCTGCTCCTGCCCCAGTTGGGGGTCGAATCTGTCAACGTACAATCAAAAGAGTTAGTTTGTGTTTTAGAATTATTCTTAAAGCTTAAAACAATAAAATATTGTTTTACAAAGACCTAAATCTAATTGAATTATTGTAATGTTTTTAATTATGTCAACTTTATCTCATTTATTTAATTCCGACATGATTATTCTTTATATTTGCTGATGTGTGTATTCCCTGTGAGGTGTCTTACTTGAGGGTCCAGCATTGATTGTCGAGAAAGCAGAGGTGGAGGCTGAGCCGCTGCCGTCGGGGGGGAGCAGAGCAGGGCTGCTGAAGGTCTCCTGAAGACCGGGCCTGGACGGCGGATGCTGGATCGTCTGCAGGTGGCTCTCAGAGCTGGAGTGAGATTGCTGGTTATCATAGTCGTATTCATCCTTTACCATTAGTGGACCTAACAGAGGATGACATACAGGATTAGGGCGGAGGGACATTTACAGAAATTAGAAGCGACGTAAACAGGACGACTGAGGCGACTCCTGACCTGAGCTTGTAAGCGTCAGTCCTGATAAATCTGTGGAAGAATTAGAGTAACAATTAGAACATGGAACTGCACTTGAAATAGATGACTGCATCATATAACTTAATTATCAATGAGAATATCCGGTAGCAGGGGTGCATGAGTATTTCTAATAATAACTTGTATTAAGCTTCAAAATCCTTCAGTCTACCTGTAATATCATCTTATATTGGTCCATAACCTAAAATAATGTGATCTGGTGGTCACAACACAAAAAACCTGTGACTCCCACTTACCGATGCCTGGAGAGACCACCCTCTCGTAGTGGTATGGGTTGACACAAACATTGTCACATTTCAGGTCGAAGGCATACTGGCAATATTTCACATGTTTCAGTTCGTTCTTGTGTAGATCAGGCCACCGCCACAGTCGAGCATAGACAACATGGGGGAAACCTTTACGTCCTGCAACCTAGAGCACAGAGATGGACATGTAATGAGATAGGAAGTGCTTCTGTGGTATCTCTCACAATTTTACCGGAGTATAAATCAACAAGGTGCTGTGTATCTGCTACTGTACCTGTAGACGTCCATCTAAAGTCCGCTGTATGGTTACACACTTGCTGGGGTGCGCTCCATTCGTGGTGATGGCCG